>NC_051163.1:48528096-48749848 GCF_013339745.2 Dermacentor silvarum
CTTGTCGTAGTTCCGTTCCCGATCAACGCTGCACACACCGCCGGCGCGCCCGTCCGCGCTGGCTCTAAGCACAGCAGCGCATGCATTGGATTCGGTGGCAGCGAGTAAAAAAAAAAAAAAAATTACAACTCAAACGCCAGCGCCCTCGCGCGGCGCCGGCAGCGCACGCCGGACGCGTCTCTATCGTCTGCCGCCGCTTTGCTGTCGTCTGCAAACGGCGGCGTGCCGTTCCGGCGCGCGCGCGCTCGAGCGATCGTCTGCACCGGCGTCGCCGGTAGTGTGCTGCTGCTGCTGCTGATCCTGCTGCGGCGTCGTCTGCTAGCGTCGTCTGCTCGCGTTGTCCGAGCGATCGTCTGCACCGGCGACGCCGGTAGCCTGCTGCTGCTGCTGCTCCTGCTCCGGCGTCGTCTGCTAGCGTCGTCTGCTCTGGTCGTCTGCTCGCGTCGTCCGCTAACATCAGCCGCACAAAATCCGCGCTTCTGCGCACGCTTTTCTGGACTACCGGCGCGGCGCCATCCGGTTTGTTGGGTTCCGTTGTTCCGGGCTCCCACCGCTGCCACCACGTTAAGAGGAAGCTTTAGCTCGGGTCCAACCCCGACGTGGCTTATTCAAATACATGTAAAACGCAGAAACCCTTTTCCGAGAGAACCCCTTGACCGATTTTAATGAAATTTGTTGCATTTGAGAGGGAAAGTTAAATATAGGGACTGTTTCAAGCGAAATTTCGATTTAGGGCCTGCATTTTGTTCAAAGAAATTTGAAACATTCGCAAGTTCGAAAGAAATGGGAGCACGAAGTTTACAAATTAACAGCTCTGCATCAAGAACAAATATCGCGGTTCTGTAAGCGGCACCCATTAGATCATTCAAAGCAGACAAATTCGATATGTCAATTCATATCTTGCGTGAATTCGTTACGTGTTGTACAAGGATTCAGCAAAAGCTGTATTTTCATGTTACTAAGCTTTTTGATATTCATGTGTTTGTCCGAGAAGCCCGCGATTCATCAATTTTGTCAGCTTTAGATGTACTATGAGATGCAATGCACAGAATTATGATATCATTTTTTATTGCTGAGTGACAGAGTTGTAAACACGATAGCTTCGTTTTCTAAAGATCAGATATTTTTGACAATTGTTAATAAAACATTGACGACCTAAATCGAAAATTCGAAACCAGCAGTCACTAGATTTTAATTTTTTCTTTTATATACAACAAATCTCGTCAAATTTGTTGCAGTAGTTGCCGAGAAAAACGAATTCTCCTTTCACATGTACGTATTTATAGATAGGAGCATCCGAGCTAAAGCTTCCTCTTAAAGGCTGATTCACACTAGGCCGACACGACACCGATATTGGTCTGCCGACTGTTGGCGACAGGCAAGTTCAACGCTGGTCTAGGAGCTTCGGGCGAGGGTCGGGCTTCGGTCAGGACCGTAATAGGCCCCCGTTAAGGTATTCGCAACTTCGCATTCGCGAAAATTGCAGCTTTTACAAAATTCTGGGTCATTGGCACCTGTCGGCCACGGCGCCGTAGTGATACACTTCACCGATTAGTGTACGTTAGCGGTGCCGCTCAGTCTGTGGCAAAATGATCCCAGTTGCCAACCGCGCCATCTACGCCCCACTTTTTCCGTCTCCGTGACACTAGGAAACTCAGGTCGACGTAGTTCCTAGGCTATTAATGCGAACGCATTACATGTGCTATGAGACAGAAAAGCCTGCGTTGTCCTCTACGAGTGGTAACAAACACCATCGTCATCAGTGACGCTATCAGCGTCTCGTATGACGTCAGTAGTTATACATAATAAAAGTTAGAACAAGTTGGAGTAAGGTGACTTAAGGTGGAGTAAAGTGAATTAAGGTGAAGTAAAGTGAATAAAGGTCAATTAAAGTGGATTAAGGAGAAATAAAGTGGGTTAAGGTGGATTAAAGTGGATTAAGGTAGGTCCAAATTACAGAAGGTGGCTTAAGGTGGATCAAGGTAGAGCTGTGAAGGACACGTGACAACGTATGCGGTCACGTATCATGAACGTAGTCAATTAATTGAAGAGTCATAATGATTTCGCATTCAAATCACGTAATGATACTTAAGTAACTGCCATTTCTTAATACTTCGAATTTCTCGAAGTGAGCTTCACGCTACTACTACAAGTTTCGCGCCAGACTACAAGGGGGAAGCTCATTAGCCGGGTGTGGAGTGTCGGCGAACGACGAATTTCATGCGGACGAGTCGTCACGGAATCAAAACGAAATGACGATGAATGAAAAAATTCAATTAAATTCCCGGGTTCTGTCTGCCAGAACTACTTATTTTTTCTTTCTGGGGTTTTACGTGCCAAAACAAGTTGTGATCTTGAGGCGCGCCGTAGTGGAGGTCTCCAGATAAATTTTGCCCACCTGGGGTTCTTTAACGTGCACTACAACGCAAGAACACAGCGTTTTTGCATTTCGCCTCCATCGAAATGCGGCTACAATGTGATTATGAGGCACACCGTAGGGGTGGATGCCGAATTAATTTTGACCACATGGGTTCTTTGAAGTGAACCTTAAGTCAATGCACACAAGTGTTTTTGCATTTCGCCATCATCGAAATGCGGACGACGAAGTAGACAGATTTATCATGGTGTCATGGGCACCAAACAGAATGCACAAGGGGACAAAGAACAGCGCTAGACAGATATTTACTAGAAAATGGAGTTAAACATTTCATCGCGATGACTAGATCGGACACCTGAAAAAATAGCAGACGGCTAACAGAAACGAAATGGTACAGAAATTTTGAGAATTGTCTGCTAATGCGTAAGCATTCTTTGGCTCGGCTGCTACTTCGCTTTTCCTTACTTATTTAGCTAGCTTATGCAGTGGCGTAGCTAGGTCTTCTGGCACCCGGGACCCATAGGTGGCACCCGGGACCCATAAGTGGCACCCGGGCGCTACCCGGGCCCCATAGGCCCGACGCGAGCGACGGGTGCACTCGTTGAGCGCCCACAGGGGGACCTCACTCTCTTGTTGCTGTTCGTATGCGCAGCGCGGACTGAACGAAGCCAGATCGCTATACTTTATGTTTACCGACGCCCGCTCCGAGCTTGAGCGCGCCGCACATGAAACGTTCCGCTAAGGCGAGTAGTATAGCGACCACTTAGCGAATTAAAGTTTTGAGCCCGCACATTTGTGCAGTCATTACGTAGGATGTTGATAAAGCTGCAGCCGACAATTCTGCGGCACTACGCAACTGGTACATCGGGCACGTAAGGTCGGGCTGCTGGTTACCGGAGCATTCTTTACCATTTACGCCCTGTCAAGCTGGTGGAAAGAAGGGGGTCTTCAGACATAGATGACCCCCCCCCCTTTACTACGCCACTGAGCTTATACATGTCTACCCATCGTTACCAGTCATCTACTATTACACTGTTGCAACGAACACGTGTTAACTTCCTTATTTTCCTTTTTTTGTGAGTACCTTGACTCGGCGACGGCGTCATCCCCAGTTTTTTCTTTCTAGCACTACCAATCATCTACTGCTACACCAATACCCCAATTACAAGTGTTACCTTGACCAAATATGCACTTATTTTGCAGATATAAGGCGTCACGGGACGGACAGATCTTGCTGGGGTACTCGCCAAATGATGCTTACGTACGCTGCGGTCCATGGTTCGAATCTCGGTCAGAAGAATTATTTTTCTAACGCTACTAATAATATATGAGAATATTATAACAATCACACGTGTTAGTTTGACCAATTATGCATTTATTTTGCAGAGATAAGGCGTTACGGGACGGACAGATTTTCCTGGGGTATTCGCCAAAGAATGCTTACGCATTTCAAAAATACCTATTTTATATTCAGTTGTAAAAGTATTCTTTGTAATAGCAGCAGAAAGCGCAAATCGCAAGAAATTTCAGTGCAGCTGGTTTTATGTTTCAAGAGCAGAAGTGATGGTTAAAGCAATGTCTTTGGAGAATATGCTACCTAGAATTGCCTTACCTGTGGAGATGCTAAAACAAAGATGAACAGGAAAGTCATTTTAAACGCCTTCTTTGAGCAATGAAATAATTCTATAACGCCGTACCAAGTAAGTTCTATAATCTGTGTTAAAAATCATACTGGATACTATAGCGCAAAGTGCAGCTCGTTACTGATTTCCGTTTAATGGCTTCGTTTCTTCAAGCGAGTTGAATAACGTGCCGCACATTTTTTTCACAGTTAGTCCAACATAATTGAATTCAAACTTTTAGGTTTTCTTAGGATACATCTTACAATCTAACGCGGCTGCTGCAAAACCTTCAGCGCTGGTGAACGGAATGTAGAAAATTAAATATAAGGCTGAAAAAGATAAGTTAATCTCTCCATGCACTTTCCTTTCGGAACGAAGTTCTTGCAGGTTAAATGACGTGGTCCTCGTGTTCATTGGCACAAGAACGTTAAAAAGTGCGAATTGGACACGGACGAAAAAAAGGCACACATATATACACACATACACGGGCGCTGGTCTCTTGCGGCAATTAGAGCAACGGTAGCGCAATAATCACGAAGCAGGTTGAGGACAGAGCCCGCTGTACCAGAAACAAAATTCACCTGAGTGGCAGTTTGGGCACGTTGTTAATCAATAAGAACGTAAAAAAAAGCGCTAACTGAACATAGACGAAAAAAGGCCACATATATATACACACACACAGGCAACTCCGTGTGCATGTTATCGTACAAATTTTCATTCCTTGTGTTTTTCTTTGCCGTCTTTGTGAACTTCCGAAGACTTTTCTTCTTTCCATCTATTGCATTGAGTTTATCGTTTGTTTCTGAATGAATGAGTCAATGAATTCTACTTTTACTTCTAAATATAAACAGGGGGTTATGGAGTAAAAGCTGCATATTGCAGCTCCACAGAGCTCAGGCCGCCGTGCAATTCGGCGGTGAGTGTGAAAGAGCTAGCACCCACAGGCAAGAACAGTGTGTGAAAAAGGAAGACAAATATAGCAAAAATTAAACAAAAAGTAACCTTTACGCTAAGAAATACAAGAAATGTAACACTTATATTGTATGCATGACACACAGAAGTACAAAAGAAAACGAACAAGGAGACAAGAATTTACAGAAAAAATAACAAAATTAAACATGTTAGAAAATTATCAATGCACGTCACCAAGAACGAACTGGTCGCTCATACAACACTGCGAATGAACTCGCGAGAAGATAACACAATAGATAAGTGCCAGCGCAACAAACTCGCATAAAAGATATGCACAAAAATGTTCGCTTAGACATTAGTTTAGGCATTCAATACAAGTTTCGCATAACTATTTATGAGTGTTGCTATCAGGAACCATAGCCAATGGTTGCCGTATCTTGTGCGGCAGAGCCATACATGTCGGGCATCCTGTTTTCTGATTTAGTGCTTGTGCTAAATTAAACAAGCAAACGTAATGGTTGTTGTTGGTTTTTATGGCTAACCGATACGGGGCGCAGGACAGACGAAAAAAAGTAAATAGATTCGATCTTTAATATTCGAAAGATAGAAAAACAGTGAGACGTATGGCCACATTTGCGATGGGGCGAAGGGCACACTTTTGAGATGCGAACAATTGGACTTTTTTGTCATTTTTTCAGGGGTTATGGCGTGTCCCAGACTAGATAGCAGCATCTACAGGGAATCTATAGCTCGGTGGCTTCCATCCAAATAAATGCGAATGAAGAAATTTTTCTCGGCAAACACTGCTCCAAATATGATGTCATTTGTTGCATTCAAAAGAAATGCTTAAAAATGGAGTGACCATTGAAGGGGGATTTTTGATTTAGGCGGTCAATGTTTTTATAAAAAATTGTCTAAAATCGCAAATTTTCAGGAAACGATACTATCAAGTTTACATCTCTGTAACTCTGCAATGAAAAACAATACAATTCTGTAAATTGCATCTAATAGTACATTCAAAGCGGACAAAATGTATTTTTATACGTGGCTCTTCAACACACCAATAATATGTGGGTAAGACTTTTGCAAAACCCTTGTAAACATTGCAACAAATTCATGTAAGATGGAAATTAATACATCACATTTGTTCTCTGTGGATTTTCTAACGAATGCAGTTTACAGAGCTAACGTATGTGCTTCTTGCGACAAATTTCTTTAAAAATCGGCCAGAGGACCATCTCAGAAACGCCCTTCTGCGTTTTACATGTATTTGAAAAGGCGGCATTGAAGGTGGGCCCGAACTAAAGGTTCCTCTTAAGTAAAGATAAAAATAAAAATATTATGTATAATACGTTTAACGCTAGTTTTCAGAATGTAGCGGTACCTATTAGGCAGTCCAGCGACAAGGTTCAACTTGTCGCAGACTTTACCAACGTGCTGAGACAACATCTCTGAAAGGTTAACACGGAGTGCCCTGATTTCGCTAACAATATTGATCGCATCATTTTCGAGGCGTAATGTGTGTGTTTCGTTTAATGTGGTAATGTGGGTGTTCTGAGAAAAAAAAAAACAGGTCGAGTTTTGGTCGTATTCCTTCTCAACTGGTTTCCCTCGGATCACTCTTCTCTTCTCTTACTTTCTGATGAATGATTGCGAGTTGTCTATAATTGTACTTCTAATTACTCTGTACTTAGTTACGAACTTCCTCGACTACTTGGCCATTCTATGTGCTCGCTACCGAGTGTACCACAGTACGACCTCTCAATTCAAGAACAGATTGCTCTTCAACGCCCCTCCTTGGTGTTTCAAAAGACAAAAAGCTGCTTGGGAAACACACCTTGACTACAGTGCGTCCAAGTAGACAATCAGAGTACCTTGTTATCAAATTTTCACTCGACCTTGAAGTGTGTTATTTAAGTGCAGTTGACTTACCAATGGGTGGTTCTGCAATTCACTTTCTTGGAAAGACTTGCTTGAAAATTTCCCAGGAATATCTGAGGATGAAGGAGGAAGTGAAATACGGCTATAGTGAAACTTAGAGGTCATGCCAGAAGTGTAGAAATGAGTAATGGTGCCAATGCTTACTTTTGTATACGCCATTCTGCATTTAAGATGAGAGATTTCGATGTGAAAGGATGTTAACCGAAGGTCGGTGGGCCGATTGGCATTGGGGGTGCAAAGTAAAAGCACAAATAAAATACTGCAGAGTGCCATGGCTTGGGAATCTTTCGTAGTCAGAGAAGTACAGGAGTTTTTAAATTACTTTTTGAAAATTAGTTCTGAAGAAAGACTCGGGTACATGCATGAAAAATTTGGGTGGCTAATGTGCTGTAATGTTTGTGCCGCAAACGCGTGGACGCGGCATGGACGACAAGGTCAAGGAAGTTGGCAACCATGTAAAGGGTGATTGGAAGTGTAAATAGACAGCACGGAGTCATCAAAACGAAAGTGAGAGAAACAGAAACGGTAAATTTTGCGCAAAGGATGGAAACAAGAATGCCTATGGAGATTTGCAAAGAAGGTAAAATCAGGAACAAAAATACGTACAACATCATGGGCCCGACTTGTTACTCAAGGCCCGAGAACAAATGCATACAGGAGTAACTATTCGTAGCAGAATAAATGTGTGTCTGATGCAGAAAAAATCTGTAGACAACTCCTCACCTTGTAAGGGAATGGCATTAAATGCAGATTGAAGCCCTAACTGTTCAGCAGTCGTGATAAGCAAAACGCGTTTGATGTATTGGTAGAAAAAAAAAAGACGGGACAGATGGAGACGGGGTCGTTAGCGCCATAGGTAACTTTGCACGCTAAAGTAGCAATAGGAAAAATGCTAGAATGCATTAGGTGTAGTAAAACCTTATTAGCTCAAGCAGGCTAGGTGGCTATATTTGTCGCCATCCCGTTTTAAACAGCATTGCAGTAGAAATAACCTTTATTGAGGTGGAGCGTCGAGAGGAGAAATGTTTTAGAATACGGAGGTTGCCTCTTGGGTCAGCAGACCTCTAGACTTGTGATTTATACGGAATAGGTCACGGAGCTCTCGGTCACGTGTTCAATACTGCGCTAATACAATGCCACAAGTCAAATACTATGCCCAAAATAACATCGAAAGTCCCATTGGTTTTTAGTACTGAACAAATCTCCGCGCCAGATACTTCCTCGAAAGAGCTCCAACTTCAAAAGCACGTCAGATTTGAATGCTGATTTCAGCTATAGCATAATAGCTATTGCCTATTAGCTGTAAGCGCCGCGCCTGTAACTAAACTCTTATATCTTCTCTTTATTAATTGCGAACCGTCACTGCACACGTTCTTTTTTCCATGACATGATATGTCGTCGTAACTTTCTCACCGCACGTCAACGTAGAATAGAAGCCTAAATATGCATCTCTAAAAAAACGGCCATCGGCATCTCCTTAGATACTTTAAACAAATAAACACACGCTAATACAAGCTGGCGGCAAGGTCTGAACATTATGCAGATGTTTACTGCTACGGCTAAACTAATCAGTCGCTGCCAGTAGTGCGTACGCTCAGATTTGTCTCCCTTTTGGGCACAGGGCTGATTTCATTCGCTACTAAACAGGCTCAAGTAAGTGTCAACGTACCTTGACTGCACTAATAGCAATTAGTGTAAATGCCCTCCCCATTTAGTGGCTCGAAGCGAACTTATATCCCTGCTACTTATGTGCGAACGAGCCTTAATCTGCATTAACTCTTTCAGTGAGCGCCGGCTCAAGTGACCTCGTCGTTACAAGTCCCCGGTCAGCATGCAAGGATAATTGAATTTCTTTCTTGCTAAATGTATGTAACGTATAACGCAGCCTGCATTTTAGCTACGGCAAGGAGGGATGGGCACTGGATGCGAAAGTATGTGACAAGCTCTGAATGTTTATCGCTGAGAGGCTGTAAGTGTACTGATGATAATGCAATATGAAATAGCGCATCAAGTTGTCTGCTCGTCTGCGTTTACGGTTATTGCCTTCAAGCGCTTATAGAAATCGACCGTCCAGGTGTCTGTTGCTGTTCAGGATAGTGAGGATTTTACCAAAGTGATGACTCAAAGGTGTGTAGGGACCAAGGGGTGACCCCCAGTTTGCAAAAGCAGCACAACCCCCACACAACACACACACAACACAAGCACAACACACAACAGACACGCAGAAAACACAACACACAGACACGCACACGCACACACACATCACGCACATACACAGAATAAAAGATCTAAACAAGACAGTGGGTTCACAGGATGACGAGGACAAAATGATCAACAGTGCGTGAGCAGCTGCTCCTTGTTGAAATGTTGGATCATGCCTGAGGCTTAGCCCTCTGGTGAAACACTAGAAAAAAAGTATGCACTCACAGAGACGCCATAGACCGTAGTGATACACACAAATACAAATACAGACATACACACACTGACACAGGCAAGCATGCGCAGCTACTGTGAAAAGTCAAGAGAGAGCCGATGAAAAGCCAATTAGGAGGAATCTATAGGAACAAGGCGTATTGCTTGCTAGCTCATCAGCGCCTCCTGAAGTGTATGCAAATGAGTTAACGACTTCAAGGAAAACCAGTGGTATCCTAACGCATCTCGATTTAGGTTGTCATACATGGTACTTCAAAGGCGTCCTACAGACTTTTTTTCTTTTATTCGTTTGTTTTATTTTTTAATTGTTTTTGTGCAACCTAATCGGCGAGGCGCAGCCGAGAGCATACTGTGAACTTGCGCTGCTCTTAAAGGCTGGATCCTTGCTAGAGCCAGAAATTTCAAACCATTTGCCGCAACAAATGCGAGAGCATAACGTGAAGCAACCTGAACAATCACTTGCTCCTGGGCCAGCCATTCCATACTGAATCACGTTGCTATAGTATTGCGAAACCCTAACCATCGCCAACATGCAATAACAGCGCTGACAAAAAGACTGACGGAAGACGACAACATGGACAATCGCAACAGTCACGTTGCCTGCGCTGTTTTAGAATGACGATATTCAACCAACTAGCCCTAATTAGCATTCTTCGAGGTATTGCGTGCGCTCTTAGCGATACTGCCAGTAATAGCAGCATGTGCTACGTGGCACAGATAGTGCTATGACCACTGAGCCGCGACCACCTTCGGATGGTTTTAATTGCTTCTCTACTATCGGCCGAACAAGTGTACAGCCGGTAATAAACAAATGGGACGAGAGTGACGCGACATACTCGCTAATGGAAAGGCCAGCTAATTGCGATACGAGAGCAAAACTACTCCCCCTAGACTTTGATTAATCACTGTATACTCGGTCGCACCAATTGCGTGCACTGTGGCGAATGCTACGGATTGCATTCAGCCACTCGGGAAAGAGATCGCGAAACAGACCTCTCCGTTAATCGCAGCAGGCCACTGTTTTCGCCATGCCGACTGAATGGAAGCTTCAGCGCGGATTGATTAGTATCGTACAGCTGGCGAGCTCTCGTCTTTGTTATAAAACACGCAGACCTAACTAGTTACAAAGTTGCTGACACGACTCCTAACCTCCACTACAATGCGCAGGTTTAGCGAGAAAGAACATAAACCGCAGTGGTACAAAGCGCAGCCAGAAAGCGTTTTACGGGTCAAGGCGATTAACGACTAACGCGCGTTTCACAACCGCCGACCAGAACGCCCAACTATTTTCACTGTTTCCTTTTTTATTTCTTAGTCGCCGAAACTGGTGCATATAGGGAGAAGAGCGGACACAACGAGCCAGTTTCTATGCGATGCACGAGACGTTGTTTAGCGTTTTGTGGCTTGTACACTGGCGATAACGCCACGCGACTTGGGAATCTCTATGTGTGGGGTGCGAGGTATTAGGAGTGCAGGCGCTATCTTCTTTGCTGGCTATGGTTGGACGGTCCAGTGCGCAGGTGGCCGAAACACTGCGGTCACGGGTGCATACGTACGCGTGTTGCAAGCGTTGTGTGCGCTCTGGTGTTTGTACGCGCAGCATGCGTGAATGCGTATGTAGTGGGATGTCGTATGTACCAACCTTCGTTTCCATACTGCGGTCGCGTCGTGCACACAGAGAGATGTCTGTATCGAGACATCTTCGAGACGTTTTCAACAGATATACGTCTTGCTCTGCCCGTGTGAGTATGTCGTGCAAGTGTAGTGTGCCCTGTGCGGAACGTTGCAAAATTTGTCAATTCACGGGCTTTAGGGCCAAGATGGTTGTTGCTTGCAGAAGTAAGTATGGCGAACATAGCAGATTGCTAGATAATCAGTAATAGTGAGCTTTAACCAAACTTCACAAAAATACCTTTTGATTCATTCTTTTTTTTACTGCAGAGATTAAAACTGCGCAATTGAAAGCGTCAGTGTTGAATGGTGCCCGTTCTGCAGGAATGCTGAGTCGATCATCATATCAAGGATATCTGGCCCCAAGCTTACAGCAAGGTATTGCGCTTATGCGATGTGTTTGGGACAGCCGGCCTCCTTTCCATTTCACGGCATACAAAAAAGAAGAAAACGAATTTAAGAAAGCATTCCTCATTCTGTGAACTCTGATATTCAATGCACACGTACTGGTAAATTATCAGACCTCCCCCCCTCCCCACCACCCCAGCTTAACATTTTTAAATCAAACTTGGCATAACTGGTTGAAAGGGTGACTATCTTCAATTTCATTATGTTCATATTCAACACTATCTCTAATCTCTTTATCCTACGTTTATTCTATTCTAAGCCGTAGTCGCATGCCTGAGAAATGGGCTCAACTAGAAACAACGACGGCATTTTTTGGCCAGCTGATGCAATAGTTGAAGCCAGGGCCGGTATATTGTAGCAATGCCTTTCCGATGCTAATGCCATTTCGCGCTTCTCACGCTTGGTCAGTGGTCAGAGCGGCGGTCCGCTCACGTTATCAACGGGATCAGCCGGCCGTGAGCGGCGGATGATAAGACTAGTATAGAATAAAGCATAACGCATCGCCTCAAAATACCGGCCCAGAACGCGTACGCCGTTGACCACATTAACGCGGCTCACAGCGGTACCGCTACCTGTCATTTGATCATACAATAGGCTTGTTCCTGTTTATAACGGACCATTTGGGAGAACAAAAACTGAGAAACTTATCGCCCCACTTGGGTTCTCTCGCTAGCGGCTTCTTAAAATGTCGATAAACAGCAAAATTAACAATTCCTCGCCCAAGCACCCCGCACAGATGGTAAACCAGCGACGTTGAAATGTGCGGCCCCGGTATGAGCCACACGTGAATTCTCTCTTTCCTTCTTTGTTTCGTTATTTCCGTGTTGCTTTCCTTCTTTCCTTCTCTCTTTGATTCTTTCTTTCTTTCTTCCTTGTCTCTGGCTCATACCCGCACATCCAATGCGTGTATGCGCCACACGTGATTTTATTACCGTTAATCGTGACGTAACTGACGAGCATGGGACGTTATTGATGTCATGACATATCAGTCATGTTATATCCATACATTCGCACCGTTCCCCGTGCCAATTTCCATATATACCAAGTGAACGAGACGCGAGTTTCCGACAGGTTTTTGGACAGGCTTATTTCCGCCGGGGGGTTTGTTTGTGTGGTCGGACAAAGAGTGTTTCAGCCTAGGCATGTTCAGCTTCGCTGTAATAAATATTTGAAAGCCTCGGACTAGCGGACGATTCCTACCGATTTAATTAGGACGGGTAAAAAAAAAATACGGCGGTGCTGCCGCTCCATTCCCGGTCGACGCTCGTCGAACCTTTCGCTGCACGCGAGAGTTGCAGCCCTCTTCGTCTCTGCTTCGTCAGACGCGCCGCTCGCTCGTCGGGGCCAGCCACGATGACTTGATCGATGCGCCGGTGCTAGTTGGTTGGTAGGTTTGTCGGTCGGGGTTGCACGGTCGGCGAGCACGACACAAGCTCGTTATGCGACGACGGCTTGATCGGTAAAGCCCGGCGCGCAGGAAGGAGCGGGAGGGCGGGGACGCACGCCGGCGTCGAGCTGCGTAATCCCAAGCGAACACAACAAGGCTCGAGCCCTCTGAGGCATGTAGGAACACAGGTAGCCGAGAGCGAGATGGAGAGCCAGAGAAAGGCTGATTTTAGGCACAGAAGAAAAGGGAAACGGTTAAGTGCCACTCGAGCAGGTTGATTGATTGATTGAATCTATCTATGATGATATACGGGGTGTATTGGCGCAAGGGCCAGGGATGACTATCTATCTATCTATCTATCTATCTATCTATCTATCTATCTATCTATCTATCTATCTATCTATCTATCTATCTATCTATCTATCTATCTATCTATCTATCTATCTATCTATCTATCTATCTATCTATCTATCTATCTATCTATGATAATGAAAATGTCGGCAACCGACATGTCACCTTCATCGTCACAAGGTCAAATTGCTGAATGAATGGAAGAACGAATTCGGGTGAAACGAATCCTCAGAGCAGTGTATCAGTCCGCTATAGGGGTTATGCGCTGACGCCATCGAGACTGTCATATTGTTGCAGGGTCAGCAATGGGAAAAGGTTCGCGTTATCTCGATTCGCTTATCTCGAGCAGCATAGTAGACGTTGTGAACAGGACAATAGTATGGCGTATGTGACGCGCCGTGCACACTCCCTATAGCACGCCCGGAAAAAAAGTAATTTTCGTTCATTAAATACGAAGAAGAGTGCTATTGAACTATCGGCATAAACTGCGATAGAGTATGAAAAGAGGTCATCATTAGCGACACGCAAAAGATAATCAGATGACCCGAGGACGACGATTGAGGAGAGTTTCGCATACCGGCGCTGCGATTTGGGTGCGAAATAAAACAGAAATGGATGCTTAGTTTTGATTATGATATTCGGCGATCAGCCTCTTACCAAGGAAATAATGAAAATAGAGTATTGCAAGTTTACTGTATTAGTGAAAACTGATTTAATAATCCTGTTTAATGCCCGTTTAATATTCACTGTTGTTTTTCTAACTTAGATGAAAAACGTAGAGGGACACATGAGTGGGCAGCAGACGATGATAACAAACTTGTTGATCGTACGAATGCAATTGTCTTCGAAAATTGCTGTGTTTTGTTTTTGTTTGTTTACTGTATACTTCAACCCTCCAGTAATTATCCGCCGTATACGGAAGGGCATAGGAGGATGCGGTGTCAGCAAAGTTTATCAGTGTTGGCAAATGATGGCGATACAGGATGATAATTCTATCTCGTACCTTTCTTGGCGGTCTATGAGTCCCCCCCCCCCCCCCCCCTTTTTTTTTTGTTTTTTTGTAAAGAAACAGGAAAACGTACCAAGCCGAAATCCCGGGTCCTTGACCATTACAGAGGAAGAAAAGCGTGAATAACCTTCAAAAGTGCTTCACCGAGAACTGGTTGGTATGACGTGAAACAGCGGTTGTTCAGGTGACACAAGCAGAAGCAGTGACGCGGATACGTACACAAGTAACCTTGTACAATGTATGTGTACATGTCGTGTATATGTGTCCGTTATTCTGGGTAATTTACCTGACAAGCGAACACAAAGCTAGGTTTAACGTCCCAAAGCTATGACAGATGCCGTTGGGGGTGGACTGCAATTAATGTTGACCATCATGGGTTCTATAACGCGCACTCAAAGCCCGCGGAACGTGATCGCTTTGCATTCCGACAATAGTATGGCGTATGTGACGCACCGTGCACGCTCCCTATAGCATGCCCGGAAAAAAAGTAATTTTTGTTCATTAAATACGAAGAAGAGTGGTATTGAACCATCGGCATAAACTGCGATAGAGTATGGAAAGAGGTCATCATTAGCGACACGCAAAAGATAATCAGATGACCCGAGGACGACGATTGAGGAGAGTTTCGCATACCGGCGCTGCGATTTGGGTGCGAAATAAAACAGAAATGGATGCTTAGTTTTGATTATGATATTTGGCGATCAGCCTCTTACCAAGGAAATAATGAAAATAGAGTGTTGCAAGTTTACTGTATTAGTGAAAACTGATTTAATAATCCTGTTTAATGCCCGTTTAATATTCACTGTTGTTTTTCTAACTTAGATGAAAAACGTAGAGGGACACATGGGTGGGCAGCAGACGATGATAACAAACTTGTTGATCGTACGAATGCGATTGTCTTCGAAAATTGCTTCGTTTTGTTTTTGTTTGTTTACTGTATACTTCAACCCTCCAGTAATTATCCGCCGTATACGGAAGGGCATAGGAGGATGCGGTCTCAGCAAAGTTTATCAGTGTTGGCAAATGATGGCGATACAGGATGATAATTCTATCTCGTACCTTTCTTGGCGGTGTGTGAGTTCCCCCCCCCCTTTTTTTTTTTTTTGTAAAGAAACAGGGAAACGTACCAAGCCGAAATCCCGGGTCCTTGACCATTACAGAGGAAGAAAAGCGTGAATAACCTTCAAAAGTGCTTCACCGAGAACTGGTTGGTATGACGTGAAACAGCGGGTTGTTCAGGTGACACAAGCAGAAGCAGTGACGCGGATACGTACACAAGTAACCTTGTACAATGTATGTGTACATGTCGTGTATATGTGTCCGTTATTCTGGGTAATTTACCTGACAAGCGAACACAAAGCTAGGCTTAACGTCCCAAAGCTATGACAGATGCCGTTGGGGGTGGACTGCAATTAATGTTGACCATCATGGGTTCTATAACGCGCATTTAAAGCCCGCGGAACGTGATCGCTTTGCATTCCGCCTCCAACGGAATGCGGCCGTCACGACCGAGAAACAAGATCGCGACCTTGCACTTAGCAAAAGAACAGCACAGCCACCGAGTCAGCCCGGCGTCTTCGGCACAAAGTCATGTAGACTAAATCACGCACTTAATGCAGTCGATGGAGGGTGATCGACCTTATAATTCAGCGCCCTTCGGTTCATCTATAGGAAGCGTTGTTTCAAGCGCGAACGTAGGGACCTGCATTCCCAGCTCTACTCCTGGTGCATGTGCAGCACGATGCGGATATAGTCGCACACGGCTGCTCAAAGTGTATTTCAGGAAAAACAGAGCTCACCTGCCGAGTGTTTCCTTTTAAAGCTGCAACGCAGCTGCGAATGTAGAAGAATTCACGACGAGCAAGTGGGTAGCGGAATCAGCTCCGCGCAGCTGTTGTTTACATCGCGTGCCAGTGAGTATTGTGTGCCGTACCTGCTTCACACGTATACGAACACCCGCGCAAGCTGCAGTGTCACGTCACCTATTCTTTTTCCTGCGTTGTGCAAGGACGATTCCGATGACTCCTTCCTGTGCATGGTGTATTGCAGTGCGTCATTGCACGTAACAGTTCGGAACCAAATATAGGCAGTGTAGCGTTTAGTCTTAAGGTTAATGAGATGATGTTAGAATAACGGTGTTCCGCGCCCCGACTAAGACCTTAGCTACGGAAGAGTGAAGTGGTCGCTCACAACGTATACTAAAGGGCATTTCGCAAGACAGACATCATAATTATGCATAAAGTTCAGTCAACGCACAGATGCACCGGTGCAGTTGAATTCTAAATTCCTCACGGCATCAGAATCCAGCGCTTAGTGGCGTGCACGAAGTGGGCCGCCCTTCCGAGTGAAGAGCCCATAGCCCCGAACCTAATGGGAGGCCGTTATTCTTAAGCTGCGGGGGTCTCTGTTTACGCGCAAGCGTACATGCCCTGTCTGTGAAATCGCCGAGATTGTGTGTGTCGCCGCGAGGGAAGCTAGCTGCGGAGGAGGAAGGCGCCTGGAGGTGTGGAAGAGAATCCCGCGCCAGCGAAAGTACGGAGGAGCACGGTGAGCGCTTGGCTAAGCAACGCCACCTAGAGGAAAGTCTAGGTAGCGTTGAGCGAAGCGGGGAAGGAGAAAGGATGCGAAGCATCGCGAAGGAGGAGGGTAGGCGAGGGGGCGCTGGTTTGACCTCCTCTGGAAGTTGGCACGGGTTCTGTGTGCGCTATGGACGTACCGGGTTCACCTCGTCATCGAGAGGCCGAGTGCCGAGCACGAAAGATGGACCAGCGACGCAAGCGGCGTCAAGCCGAGCGCGAGTCGACCGAGCCCAATGTCGTCGCCAAGCGCCGGGCACGAGCTGAACAAATCAGTGCGAACTTGGCGCGGACTTGGCGTGCCCAGGACACTCCCGAGGAACGTGCTCGCCGGCTTGCCACAATGCCGATGTATCAAGCAAGACGGCATAACTTAAAAACTCAACAGCGTGAAGCCCATTTGGAAGCCCATCGCAGTGTCTTGCGCGAAGCCCGGAAATGCATGCAAGACCGCACAGATTGCCCGACTTCGCGCGGGCGCCACCAAAATCTTTAAGAGTTATTTTATCCATAACCCGTTTGGGTACGTGCGCTCTTTGTGTGATCGTCTCTACATAGCACCCATACGTTTGCGCGTAACGCGCGTTCCCGAAGTGAAACGTCATTGTAATTTATCCTGCTGTATACCTCACTGGTATATAGGTAACGCTACTACAGGTGAGAGTTACTTAGAAGAGCTTGCACACCGATATTTGTGCCATGAAACACCGTAACGGAATATGTGCGAACGGAGTCGGAAATTTACAATCTCTCGTGTAGGCCACAATAAAGAACCTGCAGTATCACTCTGGTGACATATGATGTTCTGAACCTAATATTTCATGAACCTTACCAGCGAAGCATTAGACTGCAAACTCGCCGAATTGCTCGACGCCTCCATTACAAAGGCTCTCGAACGCGCTATGGACACCCTCCTTACTGCGAAACTCGAAACGCTACTGCTACCCAGAATTGAGCAGGCCTTTGCAGCAAGAGAAAAACAGCGGCAAGAAAAAATGGACGTCACGCACAAAGCCTTTCAAGACATGGTCGCGACCCTGGCTCAAAATCACAATACCCGTTTGACAGAGTTGGAAAATTCCCTACTCCGTCCTAGAGCAGGTCCCCTAAAGAAGCCGTACTCCCGTCCCGACAAAGATGGCTGCGAGTAATCGCGAACGAGCCACCTACTGCATTTGGCAGTGGAACTGCCGGGGCTTCCGGCGAAAACGAGCACATTTAGAGCAATACATTACCTCTCTCGCACCGCATACCTCCCCCGATATTATCGCATTACAAGAGACCGGAGAACCGGCTAAGCTGTCGGGATACGCGGCGTACACCGCAGTTTCGGATGATGGACGCAGGCCCCAAGTAACCACACTAGTTAAACGAAACATTCCGGTTATACAACATCACACAAGCATTGATACAGCAGCCCACATTCTCCTGGAGATCATCCCGTCTGCAAAGCGCACGCAACAGAGCCTCTTCATCCTCAATGTATATAGCAGCCCCAAACAACAACATAGATTTCTGCGACTCTTCACCAAAGCAGATCAAGTAGCCAGAGGAGCCCCCCTGCTCATTGTAGGGGACCTAAACGCCCCTGCGGTGGCATGGGGATACCCGGTGGACCGCCGAAAGGGAAGACAACTATGGCTTGACGGACAGAACCTAGGTCTTACTCTTGTCACGGATCCAACCTGTCCAACTCGTATGGGAAACAGCGTTAGCAGAGACACTACTCCGGACCTGACATTCGCAAAACGAATACAACAGGCAGACTGGATTAACACACAAGACAACTTGGGCAGCGACCACTATATAATCCAAACCACAGTTCGAGCGGGCCCGCGAAAGCCCAAGGGCCGTCAACTCCGCCTCACAGACTGGGACGCTTTCCGGCAGGCCAGAGCCATTACCTCTCTCTCCGGTACCCAACAGCCTTTGGAAGATTGGGTCGCATCCTTGCTGCAAGATGTGAGCGAAGCAACTAAATCGGTGCCAGAGGAAGCCAATCTGCAGGAGGCAGATAGCAAGTTACTGCATATGTGGGAAGCCCTCGCCAGTCTGCAGCGCAGATACCAACGCAACAAGCTCAACCGAACGCTCAGAAAACGCATTGCCACGCTCGCCCTTCATATCGAAGACTATGCACAACAACTTACTCGTCAAAATTGGCACAGTACATGCGACAGCATGGAGCGGCAACCAAACCTACCCAAAACGTGGAATATCCTTCGTTGCCTCCTCGATCCGGCCAACAGCAAGAACACACAACAGCACAACTTGCAAAAGATTATTCACACCCATCCGGGCACGGACGCACAAATTCTTCAAGAGCTAATAGACCGCTACGTAGGACCTCAACCTACTACACCCGCTCCAGCATACACTGGCACCGCTAATGACCATCTGGACGCGCCCATACATTCAGCAGAAGTACGTGCAGCCATCCTCGCACTCCGCCCTAACTCGGCCCCGGGACCTGATGGCATTACTAATAAAATGCTTCGCAACCTAGATGAGGATTCTCTAACAGCCCTCACGGCTTATTTTAACGAGTACTGGCAATCTGGACAACTCCCTCCACAATGGAAAGAAGCCAAAATCATTATGATTCCCAAACCCGGGAAGCGCCTCCTACTCGAAAACCTCCGCCCCATCTCACTTACTTCATGCGTCGGAAAGGTCCTGGAACACGTCATTCTCACACGCTTACACAAACATATGGACGATAACGATCTCTTCCCCAATACTATGGTTGGCTTCCGCGCTAAACTTTCTACTCAGGACATCATGATTCAGCTCAAACACCAAATTATCGATGGCGATAAAAGCTCGAGGCTGGACACCAGAGCCATCTTGGGGCTAGACCTAACTAAGGCTTTCGATAACGTCACGCATGAGGCCATACTGACCCAACTGGCACAACTCCAGGTTGGACACCGAACATATAATTACGTCAAGGATTTCCTGACAGGTCGCACTGCCACCATCACCATCGGAGGGCTGCAGTCGCCAATTATTCACCTTGGCAGCAAAGGTACGCCGCAAGGATCGGTTCTGTCCCCGTTTCTGTTTAACGTGGCCTTGCTCGAATTACCGCCTGCATTAGCTAGCATCCCCAACCTCAAGCATAGCCTCTACGCGGACGACATCACCCTGTGGGTCACCGGGGGCAGCGATGGGGACATCCAAGACACGCTGCAGCAAGCCATCAACGAGGTTGTTGCATACGTAGAACCACGCGGCCTTGGTTGCTCCCCACAGAAATCGGAGCTCCTTCTATACAGGCCTACGTGGGGAGGTCGACGCCCAGACCCTCATCCCCCCGAGATACAACTCCACGTGCATCAGCAACTCATACCTACAGTGCCTAGCATCCGTATCCTTGGCTTACGCATCCAACAAAACGGCAGAAACACGGAGATGCTCAAGCAATTAGATAGTCATGTACACCAAACAACTCGCCTCATAGCACGCATCGCAAATCGACATCACGGCATGAAAGAAAACAACCTCATTCGTCTGGTAACCACCTACGCCCTTAGCAGGATCACCTACGTCGCCCCGTACCTTCATCTCAATGCGACTGACAAGCTCAAACTCAACACCATGATTAAGAGGGCCTATAAGCAAGCCCTACAGCTTCCAATTTCCACATCTAACGAGAAACTGGATGCCCTCGGCCTTCACAATACCATAGACGAGCTTATTGAAGCTCAGCGTATAAGCCAATATGAACGACTCGCCAACTCCACCACGGGCAGACACATTCTGCGCACCCTAGGCATAACCTACACCACCCAATTCGGACCAAAAGTACCCGTCCCTCCAAACATTCGCGCTCAGTTAGTTATATCGCCCATACCTCGTAATATGCACCCAGAACACAATCAGGAGCGACGTGCAGACAGAGCTAAACATCTACAAAAGCGCTACGACCACGCCGCAGATGTAGCCTACGTGGACACCGCGGAATACCCCCATCAGAACGCCATGGCGGTCGCCGTAGTCGCGGGCTCGCAGTACCACCTCGCCGCGGCCGTATCAATACTCGCCACTCAACCCGAAGAAGGAGAGGAAACGGCCATCGCCTTGGCTTATGCCTCTACCAATGCACACTACATCATCAGCGATTCAAAAACGGCCATTCGCAACTACACAAGAGGACTCATAGCACCCCAAGCACAGAAAATACTCTCCGACACTCCCGCCTCAAGGCAACGCCGCGTACAGATCATCTGGGCCCCTGGTCATTCGGGTCTGGCTGGAAACGAAGCCGCCCACGATGCCGCCCGAGCTCTCGCACACCAGGCGCATCATCCGTCTCCTGGATCTTCCAGTCCTGATGAGCCCTTAGTTCTGCACCGCGGACACGCGCGCGACCGCATGGTCACATTCAGAGAAATCCTCCTCCACTACTGCAGAGAGCGATTACGCTACCCACCAGCACACAAAACACTGAATAAATCACAATCCACCACTTGGCGACTACTTCAGACGCGAACTTTCCCAAACCCCGTGCTATACCACCGAATTTACCCCGATGCATACTCCCCACTCTGCAAAGCCTGCGAGGCCCGCGCTGACCTCGATCACATCATCTGGGCATGCCCGAAAGCTACACCCACCAACACTCACCGCACTAACACTACACACATCATAACTACGGCCGAGCAGTGGGAGACTTTGCTGCTCAGCTTGGACCCAGAAGAGCAGCTCTGGGCCGTCCGGATGGCCGAAGACGCCGCCAGAAAACAAGGGCTGGCCGCCGTCTGAGGAAGGGGAGGCCTGGGGGTTAGTCTCCCAACCCCCGCCGCCCCCAGACCCCATCATGGACAAAATAAAGTTTTATCTCTCTCTCTCTTACCAAGTTTAATTTCCCCTGCAGTGCTGGATGTTTATGCTCATTGGTTTAAGTGTAACCCTACTACAGCTGAGTGTTACGCAGAAAAGCGCGCACACGGATATTCGTTCTGACAAAGAAATTTATTTACCCGTAGGCACACGTACGACTGTTGTATGAACGTAGAGTACACTATAACTATGGAAGATAAATTAAAAGTTTCTGCACGGAGCCAGAAGTGGAACAATCCCTCGTGTACGCCACATTTAAGAACCTGCAATATCACTCTGGCGACTTCTGATGTTCTAAAGCAAATATTTTATCAACATAACCAAGTTTCAGAAGAAATGAAAAAAATTGTGAAAAATATTGTCTTAGGCACGCGTCTTTTATGTAATCTCTACAAAACAAGAGCGAAGAAGAATAAACATGCTGTTTGGCCCATTTATCTGGCAGATGTATAGCACCGCAATGCCCCTTTGTTAAATTGGCTCTAATGCTCGTGAAATGAACAAGATTTCACGTCTATTGCGATTGCAATGTAACTCACGCTGGAGGCGCGTTCGAGCTGTTGGTGCCGCCGCTGCCGTGCTGTCCAGGTGTCGGCGGCGCATGCGCAACTTGCGCGTGAAGCGACTAGCAGGCCTCCGGTGACGGGGGTGCAGTGCGTTTGGCTGCAAAAACGGCGAAGACAAGTGAATGCACCGCTATGCTCGGCTCAGTCGGCTTTGTCAGAGCTAGGGCGGCGTTCTGCCTTCCGCTGCTAGTTGTAGTGGGGCGTGCTAACGTAGCAGCGTACCTTCTGAGCGACTTTGTGCGTGACCCACCGTTGTGCTTACCTTGATCTGAGCGGAACGAACACCAAACGTGAAGCTAAACCCATTTATTGGATTTAAATGGTGGCGCCGTCGAAACGTCACGCGTGTCTAGTTTATTACGGCCCCTCGGGGTGGCGGTCCTGTCGTCCACGCGAATGTGTATAAATATTCAGAGCCCTGCCCCTGTCGTGAAAATGGGGGTAAGCGAAGCTTGTGGCAAGACGACACGGTCGCAGGCGTTCCGCTTCGTTTTCCCTAAACTCAAGGTCGGCGGCTCTTCGTTGACATTTGACCTAAACATCGCGCTCCCGCAACTCGGGGTCCGCGGCCCTTCGCTGACGTTTCGCCTGGGCTTCGGAAGTCCTCACGCTCGGATCGGACGACAAGCTTCGCTTACCACCATTTTCTCGACAGAAGGGCCGGTGATTTTGTCTCTTTGGGTACCACATGTGACTAGGGTTACAAGGGCTCGTTACAAGTACCCGAGCACACAGGGGTATGTGACATTGAGCTTCGATCCTTTCAGCCCTATCGCCAGGATTGGCCCACTTTTCAGCGTGACACCACCGACTGTGTTCGACCACTCGACTGTGTTCCATGATTTTTCTTCTTTCTGTTGTTTCTTTTTGAAATTCTTCAGTTCCCGATTGTCCTTTCATACTGCATCCCCCTCCCCACCCTATTTTTAAAGGGCAACACCGGCGGTTTTTCGATGTCAACGGATGTCGATGAAATTCGCTGGGTATGTTCCTCTAAACATTTCCGTCATGTCCTAAAAAAGCAGGCTTGAGAGTTGCGCAGATTTTTTATAATTGAATTTAATTAATTGCCTTGAACACCCTACCTTACCTCCTCCTCAGTTACAGGCCACTTTGTGTATGACGTCAGGAGTGTACCACGCAGAGCATGCCGGGATCATGCAGACTACAGCGACGAGAGCACCACCGTGGACGAGAGCGTGCAGGAGTCGACGATCGTGAGCTAGTGCTTGGCGTGAGATGTTGTCGCGAGAAGTTGCGTTCCCTGTAGACGGGCAAGTAATGGGGGGTGGCAAGCGGTGTTGCGGTGTTGGTTGCACGAATTTCATCCCTCGCAATCCGCAAACACAGTTTGAGCCGATGCCGATCGCATTCATCCGAGGTTAAGCCTATCACAGTGGCCGAGTTAGTGCGTCTGCTGCTGGCGCACCTGAGCGAGTGATATGAAGCTAATTAAGCCATTGGGATGAAGAAAGCTGCTTCTGTAGTTCAGTTTTTTACCATACGGGTTTGAAATAAACCATTCCTCATTTCGTACAGTGCACACGCAAAACGCTAGAAGCGACGAAACGACGCGCAATCAACATCCGTATACGTTGCCGTTCTCGAATGCGGCCAGTCGCGCTGGCCGGCGCTTCCCTAAATGAAATGTGACTACGGTTCGACATCCATGGATGTATTTTTACCCATTGTTATGCTGATTCATTATTTAGCTTACGAGGTGCATTGTCTGCCTCGTATCCCAAATGGGCAGCAAGCGGAGGCCCCTTCGATACAGCATGCGTAAACAACCGTCTCGTTCAGCTGCCAATGATTTCATACTTCAAGGCATCGGCGTTTCAGCGAGAAAACTATGCGTTCTTTAATTCAACAATCATATGCGCAATGTTCTATTCTATGTCTACTTTACGGAACACTAATTGTGTGCATGGCGAGAATACGAAGAATGATAAGCAGGTTGCACAACAACGCTCCCTTTACTACGGTCTCCCGCTCGCTGTTTTCGAAGGTGTGTGGTCGCTCATATCAGCGTGACCCAGAGTGATGTAACGGTGCTTAAATGCACAAAATATGCGTGTTTTGATATGTTCTGACATTAATTGATATCACCGATGATCGGATATCTCAAGCGAACGACGAGTGGTCACTGTACCTGGCGATGTAAACAAATGCACCGGTCGGTGCTTTAGACTGTCAGTGGCGTTCTTGCGGGATACAAATGCGGAAAGTCGTGCTCCACATTGAGCATGCGAAGCGGTTCCCTGAGAAGGGGTAAAACACGTAACATAGCAAGCAGCACGTATAACAATCAGTGGTTAGGGCTACCCTTGGTCTTCATGTTGCAGCGCGATATGTTGCGCATGGGCGCTGGCTCTAGCGGTTGGCGGGTCGAATGCGGATGGCGATTCGTGGCTATTGAATTCGTCTGAATCATAACTGTCACTGTTTGACAGATCCGAATGGGTGGTGCAGCTTACAATGTCACCCGAAGGTCTCCGAAAGTCCGGCGCGGTCACGAATAAGCTGAGCGTCTGCTCTTCGCCGGTTTCTTTCGCCCCGCGGGCGAGACCGGCTGCGTTGCGTGCCTTCCCCGCCGGAGGTACACTGGTGACGTCACACGCAGAGGTTCGCTCGGCTGCTTGGTCAGGTATCGGTTTCGTTTTTGTGCTTTTTTGCTTATTTAAAATTATTTTCGAATTTGCGGAACAATTTTCCTATCAGGCGCGCCAGAGGAGGGTCTCGGGAACCTAAATATTTTATTAGCTTGACATGGTCAAAAATTCGCCGGAGTTGCCCCTTAGCGCGATAGCCTTAAGCGCGCCCTGTCACAGAAAATCCGATGTCGCCGTCCGGCGTCGGCGTCCCCATGGGCGAAAATTTCCGTAAATATTACAGCGAAGCTGTTAAGGGCTCAGCCTTCGATGGTCGCGTCCGGATGTAGAAAAAAACTCTCATTGGCCCTATGCTTTATGTGCGGGTGATAGCACGCGCTTTCACGGGGAACGAATGCAAGGCGGAGAGCAAACGTCACTTCTTCCGTCGCGCGAAAGGCCGTGGGGGGGGGACGAGAGAGAGGGAGGGGAGGCGCCATTTAGCTGCGGCGCCAAATGCGTATCTTGCGACCAGGCGCAAGGGGAACTGGCGACTCAATCTCCCACGCGAAAGGAGGACAGCGGGAAGGCAGTGCCCGAGGGAGGGGTTGCGGCTTCTGCCCTGCGAGCAACTTGTACTTTGCGCGGTGCCGAGCAGTCGCGCGCACCGTATCTTGAAAGCGATCTGTGACACGGCTCCTACCTATGTATGCGTTGTGCTTTCGCCGCTCAGTTTCCGTTGAAGCGATAGACCGCATGAACCTTCGCTCGCTGCTTCTGGCGCGCTTGCTCACGCCAGCGTTTTGACAGCGGTTGTGTGCGGTCACACAAACAACGCGCGGAACTGTTGTCGACGGTGGCGGCGTCTTGCCCGCGTTCCCACCGAATGCGCGCGGCGTTGGTGACGTGTTTATGAAGAATGTGCCAACCTTTGGCCGTACACCCTATGGCGATGTACCATAGCGACCATAAGGCCATGGTCCCTGCGGTCACTAAATAAATGAAAACCACCGGATAATATATATTTCTCATTCTTTAATAGTTCAAATAACCAATTACACCATCACATCTTAACCATCACATCATCACCATCACCTTAAGTAATAACTGGAAATACACAATTCCCACCATAGTACAGCTTCGCTGGTCTTCCATCTCCACCCCAGTGGAAAGGCTGACAGTTTTTTTAGGTATGTGTATATGCAGCGCCTTGCTGTATGGCATGCGGTGTATGCGGGGTTATATTACCACACCATTCTATCACTAAAGTTGCTCATACCTTGCCTTGCATTCTTGACAAAGTTATTCCTCGGAATTATCAGAATGACAGCCCAAGAGAAATGTCACCCGCCGTGGTTGCTTAGTGGCTATGGTGTTGGGCTGCTAAGCACGAGGTCGCGGGACAAAATCCCCGCCACGGCGGCCGCGTTTAGATGGGGGGAGAAATGTGAAAACACTCATGTACTTAGGTGTCTGGCGCAGCTTAGCCGTAGCCGCTTTTGCGCCAATAAAACCAATTTAACTAGCTAACTTACTAACTAACCCGTGTACTTAGATTTAGGTGCACCTTAAAGAAGGTGGTACAAAATATTCCGGGGTCCCCCACTACGGCGTGGGGGACTCCGGGTAAACCTAAAAAAGCTGTTGTTTTCTTGTGCGGCTGTGCACAACCTCCGGGATCGGCCCACGCAAGAAGGCGCGTTTCTACCAGAAAGCTCGCCTTCGAGCATAGCGTTCGCCGCCAGCGCTTCCCGGTAAACATTATGGCTACATAAGCTGCAGTTGCCGGGGAGCATGAGAAGCAGTCAGGCATCTTCGACTGCTATCGCGTTCCACTCTTAAAGGCGAAGCTTAAGCGTCCTCCAATTTTTCTCGTGCTAATTCGGATCGAGCTTGTCCGCAGTTGACCACTTCGGGGGAACTTCCAATGAGTTAGGTCTTCGAAAAGTAAATGATCGGCTCAGGCTATGTCCCCGTTTGCGCCATGAAAGCGAAACTGTCATCTACAAGAGAAAAGCGGAAGCGTTAGCAATAGGACCGAGAGATTCGATTGCAGTGACTGCAGGTGTTCGTCAGCGCTGCGCCGGGGGCATTAAACTGCTCCCTTTTGACCTGTCAATCAAGGAAGGTCAGTCGTACCGGCAATGAGAGGATATGAACAACAAACATACAAACAGAGATGGCAGTTCACGCGAAAATCTGGAAATACATCGGCCAAAATCTTCCTGCGGTTTCGGCAGAGGAATTGAAGAGAGCCCCGTTTATTGAAGTTGGTGGAGGGCTGTAGCCTAGGCGAAATATAAACGCCACAGCCTGGTCTATGCTTTATTAATGTGAATATTTCTTTACATACTCTAATTTGGGGATCCCTAGCTGCCACGCTCTAAATGATATTGTGCAGCAGCGCCTAGAGGACATATCTTGCTGATTCGCTTAAAGGGCTGCCTGTTCTCACTCACTCACTCACTCACTCACTCACTCACTCACTCACTCACTCACTCACTCACTCACTCACTCACTCACTCACTCACTCACTCACTCACTCACTCACTCACTCACTCACTCACTCACTCACTCACTCACTCACTCACTCACTCACTCACTCACTCACTCACTCACTCACTCACTCACTCACTCACTCACTCACTCCGCTTGCTAACTCACCTGCTTAATGCACGCAAAGTTCAGTTCCTCACGCGCATTCAATCACACATTCTACTCTCGCTCGCTCTGCCCGTAAATCAACAAAACTAAGAAGGAACTAACCAACCAAGGAGAGAACGACGCTGTCAAACAACAATAGCATAGAATCGGATATGAGCCATCTCGACGCCCGAGTGAAAGCGACTCCCACGAAAGATAATCACTCCCAAGTTCCCCGACTCCAAAGTTCCGATGAACGGAAGACCCAAAGGCCACGCCGTCGCGCCGCCGCCAAATGTATATGCGAGACGCCTGCGGACATAGAGTTTCTCACTCTATTACCTAGGGGGAAATCTGGCGCTCCGGCGCTGTGGTATGCATGGGAATGCCGGTATATTGTGACTTCGGATTGGCATCGTTCACGAGGAGCCAGGACGCCTTGAAGAGGCGCCTGGCTAGCACCGTTCCGTCTGTCGCAATGATTCATTTTTCTGCTGAAACACCACGTAAAAAGCTGTTTTAGTTTTGCTACTACACAAAAGCATGTTTTGTTTAAGTTTGAGGACATATTATTGGACGTACAATTATACGAAACGTAAAAAGTATCAGGTTGCCACTAAAGCTGGAGGACAGACGACAATATATTTTTCTCGCTCACTTTGGAAAAACTTGTGGTCTGTTCTCTGTATGCTTCGCTTGATTCTGCATTGTAGGTGAGTAAACTTTATTGAGAAATTTAATATGGGTGAATGAAAGCATTTTATGTAGATTGTATTTTAAGAACGCAGCATTTGTGTAACCATATCCACGTTTAAGACGGAGCCTCGTACAACACCAGCCAACACAAGCCTCGGAGACACATATCCCGTCATTCGCCACGGCGGCACAGCGCCCTTCAGGAAACTCCCATAGACGGTGGCTCCAGATTACGCTCTAGGGGTTATAGTGAGAAACTCTATGCCTGCCGACACATCGCCATGCGGATCCATTGAGGACCGCTGACGGCGCACGCCCGTCCGCGACACGTTCGGACGGCAAAGCCGCTACTGCGACTCTCCCGTCACCATTGACGCGCTTGGCTACGTGTTCGCTGGCGCGTGTAACAGCACCAGGTAGCGGCGATAGAGGGAGAAGCCTGGGCGGGAAGAGTCGGCAGAAGCAAAACCACCATTGGGAAGGGCGGTGATGGGGGACGGGGACTAAGGTGAGGGCGTACGACGACTGAGTCACGGGTACGGTGCCATATTAGAGACCTTCGCGAGTTAGCCGGACTTCTCGGTGGTGACCGTGATCACGTCGGAGACGAATCGCTCGACGATCTGCCGTTTCTGTGCTCTTTTGCTTTTTTTTGTTTCTTTCGAGAACGTGATCCAGTTTCTTTCTGTGCCCTGACCGTGTTTTCGTCGTGCCACTCCTGCATGGCCGCTGACCTTACGAAACAGTGTTGCTGGCACCTGTCATTGTTGCTGGTACGCATTGTTGCTGCTACATTCCCTATCAAGCTGTTTCTTGATGGTGGGTTAAAACAAACTGTATTTTTTTTTTGTTGCGCTTCGTCTTCCGATTTATTTATTCAGACACCAAATGTCTCAGTCGAACGCTCGCGAAATTTAACACGTATAGCGCTGATTGTGCTACACTTTAAGTAGCTAAACATTTTTAACGTGACAGCGTTAAGGGCCCCGTGTCGCAGAAAATCTGGCGTTGGCGTCGGTGTTGGCGTAAGCATCGGCATCCGTGGCATCCGTGGCGGAGAAATTAACCCCGACCACACACGCCCTCCGCGTGGCGCAAGGGGTTAGTGAACAAAAATTGAATTTCTCAATGTAAAATCCGTGAGAAAAATTGTAAAGTACGACTTAACTACAACCTACAGACATGATAGCGTCGGATTGTAATTTGAATAAACGAGAAAAAAGCCTGCTAAGCAGCTATGCAGCGATAGCATTCTTTGAATGCTATCGCGTTCCACTCTTACAGGCGAAGCTTAAGCGTCCTCCAACTCTGATGGTGTTTCGCTGTACTTTGGATCTAGGCAACATTGAGGGTAATTTTGAAAACCGAGCCTTCCTATGTTTTCTCCTGTGTATTCCAATGGCCTGTAGTGTTTTACACGGGACTGCAATAACGATTTTCCAAACATTAACTACTGATGTTTCGCTTATACTGAAGTTACGCAGTGGGTTATGAAGGAAATCGTCGTTATGGCGCCTATAGGATTGATTTTGATCCCCTCTGGTTCTTCGACCTGCACCTACAGCAAGGCACATGACCCTTTTTCACTTCAGACCAAGTAGGCGGCCGCAGCTACCGGTAATCGAGCCAGAGTCCTCCTGCTCGGCAGCGGAAAGCCGTAACCACATAGCCGTCGATGTGGGTTCTCCTTAGCAGAGTATAGCAGACTCGATGGCGGACCGGGTGTATTTCCAGTTGACGTTAATATCCCTGTGAACGTCCCAATATAAGATCGCCCAGGGTCGCTGCGTCGGAAAAGCTTCAGGACAACTCTTGGTGCATCGCGGGCTGCTACGAGAAACGTGGTTTTACTCGAGTCCTAAGGCCAAACTACACGTGCGCTTGCCGGCGCGCGCCAGTTCGCGCCAGCGCACCTTGCGTTTGCCGCGCTTCGCGAGCAATGGCGGTTTGAAACTACAAGACGCGCGCCCCCTTACCTCACTATTTTCGCCTGAGTAGACATCGTTTCAGATTTAGGTGCACGTTAAAGAACCTCAGGTGGTCCAAATTATTCCGGAGTCCCCCGCTACGGCGTACGTGCCTCTTAATCAGATCGTGGTTTTTGTGCGTAAAACCCCATGATGAAATTTTTTAGCCATCGCTTCGTATTTTTTGAGAGGCAGCCAGAGCACGGATATTTGTCTGGAGAAGATATCTGTGGTCGCGCCGCGTTTCGACGCGTATGATCTGTCCGGCATCATCTGTGCATGCGTAGGTGCATGCTCGCGCGCCGGCAAGCGCACCTGGCTTTTAAGCTCAGTGACTGCTTTTACAGCTGTGCCACCTCAGTGAGGCTCATGCAGGGATAGCTCTTCTCCAATGATTTCGGAGGCGGACTGAATCTCGTGCCTCCGTAGAACTCAACACAATTCGTGTACTTGGCCTGCAATTTACTAAATACTGTCTCGTGAAGGGTCCGTACTAAGGCAGAAAACGAAAGTAGAATTGAAAGAAACAAATATATATATATATATATATATATATATATATATATATATATATATATATATAATGTATATCAACCCGAGTAACTCAGACGAAAAAGACAGCGAACATATATGTATAAGGCTGTTCTGACGCCCCTCGCAAGCTACTGCCACAATTTTACGCGAGATTTATTAGCGAGCACCTTCACTATACCCGGCGAAAATTCACTACACGCGAGCACTTTCAAACGGTTCACGACATCCGAGCTAAATCTTCTATAGTCTGCGACCCGACGCATGTTCCTGTACTCTGCACCGGCTCTACCATTGCATTCTGCACGTTCCGCCGGCCTGGTCATAGGGCCACAACGGGCCTCCAAGGTAAGCTGCGTTCCTGGCTTTTCTTTGATCGACATTTGAAACCGACCAAACTGTCTCACAAAAACCGCTGTTCAAGATCTTCGCTGCAAAAGAGAGGCTCTTACCTGCCGTGGTTGCTTAGTGGCTATGGCGTTGGGCTGCTAAGCACGAGGTCGCGGTATCGAATCCCGGCGAGGGCGGCCGCATTTCGATGGGGGCGAAATGCGAAAACACCCGTGTACTTAGATTTAGGTGCACGTTAAAGAACTCCAGGTGGTCGAAATGATTCCGGAGTTCCCCACTACGGCGTGCCTCATAATGATATTGTGGTTTGGGCACGTAAAACCCCACAATTTAATAGAGAGGCTTTTGCTAACCTGTGTTGGGGGTAACCAGCGGGCGTGGTATGTAGAAATCCCGTTGTACACCACACGCTGCTGCCTTGCGACTGCACTGAAGCATTCATTTAGGGGAAGCCAACACTGGCATCTGTGACACGGCGCAACGGTATACCCGGATACGCAGAACCGGGAAAACGTTCGTGACATCGTTGTACACACGTGCAATACTTTTTGCCGCGTGTGTCCGTTGCTGCAGCGAGTGTTGCGTCTATTGTCACCTGAGCACAGGTGTGCGCGAGCCAACGTGACTAATCGCGCGATCCTTTTGACTATGCGGGCTATACGCGGAATCGTACGTATTATCAAACACGTGTTGGGGAACGGCCGAAATGACGTCATAAGCAAGCGCTTAGGTGTTTCCGGAATCAGTTTTGTGTTTACAATAGACAATTGTTCGTGTCGCTTGTAAGTGATTGTAAGTGGAGGGAGATATGACGAGGTTTGCGATAGACACGAAATTGAACACTTATTAAAAGTTTTGTTTATGTGAGGACCAACACTTTTTCCGGCCCTTTCAGTTAACTTATACTTGTGTTTCGGGCAGTATTTCACGTGCTTCCAGCAACACTTGCTTGACAAGCAAAACAGTATTACGATGGCGTGGTCAGTGCGCTCGGCCGTGGTTCGTCAGACATTGCACTGAGAAGTCCATTGTAGCTAGATCGAGAATCTTTACGACCAGAGAAAGTGAACAGCGCGGATTCGGCACCTCAGGGCAGGTATTTAGGGACAACTCGTGGTTCTGAGAGGCAAAATTGGGACAAAACACCGTCCCACAGGTAAGCTGCGGCGCAACGCGACCACGGAACTGAAAGCAAGACGCGTCCCGTTCAAATTGGGGCGTCTGGTCGTCTTAGTTACGAGGGATGCCGCTGAAAGACGCCAGATTATTTCTGACCCCCCCCCCCCTAGGTTTCTCCAACTGTGCACCCATACCTACATCTACAAGCGTCTTGGTGCTCAACAACAGAACGCCGTAGGCCACTGAGTTACAGTGGCGGATATCGCCAACATCTACGTCGTCTGAGACACCGCTGGGACCCCCGGGTTATACGCTTGCCTCAGTCTAAGCAGCCTCATCATTCGCTACGACTGCCGGCGGAATCGGGTTACGACTCCGTGCCGGGGTCAGCCGGCGCTTTTCCGATGCTCTAGCTCCGTCCGCGTCCCTACAGTGTTTTTTTTTTTGTTTTTTTTGTCTGGCGAGTCTGCCTACATACTTTGTTACCGATCGGGGACAATGACGGCGCCGATCCGTGTCTCGGTTGTAACGATGAAACGTCCTAGCAAGATGAGGTCTTCCTGGCCACCCTATAGGTGCTGGCCTGTGCTCTCCGTGATGATGTCCGGAGAAACACTCTTTGTGCGCTTGAGACGTGCTCGTGTGTGTTTATGGCGTTTGTTGATATTCTGTGATTTAGTTTCCTTTATTGTTGTTCCTTAAGTAACGAATTTCCGATTTCGGGATAGCCAGCTCTAACATATCCTATATATTGCCATTTTACTACATCTAGCATAAAATAATATAAAATAAAAGGCCTTGTTTTCTTGGATGAAAGTGGTTCATACTGGAAGGTGGTGTGTTCATGGAGTATGTGTTCTTTTTTTTTTTTTCAGGTGGCGACTACACAATAGCGAGCTGATGTTAACCGGAAGTGGTTCCTGCGCAGCCTTTGTGTAGGTTTATTGATGGTAGCGATCAAAGCCGGCGAGAGAGCTTGACATTCGTTCAAGTTGCTCAAAAATACATGCCTAAAGCTTTTGATCTGTTTCGTTGTGCATGCATCAGCTCGAATTAACTGTATCATCATCATCATTACTATCATCTGCACTTTCATGATTATCATCGTCTTGTTCAGGTCCCCCGCGCGACGAAAACCTAACTAGCGATCACCAGATGTCCATGCTGTGCGTAAAGCCCACGCCTGCTCTATCAGGCCTGGTCATTCCCTAATCTCGTCACACATCTGTTTTTGTTTAAAGGAGGTGGTATCACCAGGAAGATCATTCTACAGTCGTTGGGTCATGCAAAGAATATACTTCTTGAATTATAGGACGGCATCCACATGGTGGCATTTGTTTGATTTAGGCCTTAGGACAAGGAATTGCGATAACGAGTGCTTAACGCAAATCTGGTTTTGAGGCGGCGGTCGCATCATCATCATCATCATCATCATCATCAACAACAACAACAACAACAACAACAACAACAACAACAACAACAACAACAACAACAACAACAACAACAACAACAACAACAACAACAACAACAACGACGACGACGACGACGACGACGACGACGACGACGACGGCACAACAACAACAACAAGAAAGTATCCCAGATTGCAATTTCCATCACGTCGAATTGAAGTGCATCGTTTATTAATGTGGCCAAAAGCAACGTACCCGCCTTCTGATTTGGTGCAGCACGAACAAAAAGAAACTAAAAGAAAGAGATAAAAAAAAATGTCGCAGTTTCGCCCGAAAGGCGAAGCATCGATTGCGATAACAAATTAGTAGAGAGCTATTCGGAGTAGCGATAGTAGTTTTATCGGCTGCATAAACTTGGGCACATTGGCTTACTAACTGAATTAACAATCGTGGTGCCAGCGCGCACAAGCAAACATGAATAGATCACACTGAATGACCCCAGCCAACGACTGTCAAAACGCTGGCAGCAAGCGCAGGTTCGCGCGGTCTATCGTTTCAACGGAAACTGAGCGGCGAATGCACAGCGCATACAAAAGTCAGAGCCGTGTGGAGATAAGAGACGGTGCGGGCGACCGGCACCGCCGGGCAAAGGGCAGAGGAGAAGTTGTTGGCAGAGGAGAAACTGCCCCCCCCCCCTCCCCCCCTCTTTCCGTTTCTTGCTTTCGCGTGGGAGATTGAGTGGCAAGATACACCTTTGGTGCCGGAGCACAGCGCCGCCCCGCCTCACTCCCTCCCATACCCCCACGGCCTTTCGCGCGACGGTCGCGTTTGCTTTCCACCATGCGTTCGCTCTCCATGATAGCGCGCGGGGGAGTTCGCCCTCCGTGATAGCGCGCGTCCCCCGCGCGCTTTCGCTCTCGCATACGGCTCGCGGCGACGATTTTATCGCCCTTGGAATCTATACGGAACCTCACGGTGACGGCGACGACGATGACGACGCCGACGGCAGAAATCCGGTTGAAGTGTCCATATAATTGCTATCGCAATAATACACAAAGCTTAAAGGAATAATTCAATACGATATTTAAAAACAGAAGTGTCTTGTACGAAAATGTCTGTATTGTTATTAATTCTCACAGTGTCAATTAAACATTGCAGTTGAATTATGGGGCTCGGATTACAAACTTTATGAACTACGAACACATAACACCACCAAAATGACCTTACAGAAAAATAGACTAGAATGAAGCAAAACAAGACACTGAATTTCATGCAAACATATCAAGTACCGAGCTTTACGTCACCAATTCAATGTTTGCATGCTGAACATGATCAAGATTCAGAATACGCAATCAGCTGCCAAGAAGGATAATTTATATCTGGACTAATAAAAGCTTGGCGCAATGAAAGCACGTTTTCACGCGTCTCATCTTGTTATTGTTTATTGTTGCCTCAAAATATTTTGTGTCGCCCATCTCTTCCCTTCTTCGAAGGAGTCTGTCATGTAGCAGGTGTGCGTCATGCCTTGTCGACAAGCGGATAAAGCCACATCAGATTTCTGGAATAAGAAGAACATGAATAGGCTGGCTCTTTCGCTTGCGCGATCACAGTGGCAGTGAGCTTTGAATGCGGCAAACGGAGACTGCGGGCTATCACTTTGGTTAGCCAGCTGGTGGGGCAGTAGATTAAATTGGCCTACACCTCGCACAACGCTTCATGAATATGCGAGAGCTTGCTGTATATAGGATCTAAACGGAGTTTTATAGTCATTCTCTTCTGCCTTCCCATTTCGGGAAACCGCATACGTTTCCTCGACACGACCGCCGTCCTACCGAGAATGAATGCTTCTAACCGATTTAGACTCATTAAGGCAAAAGTTGCAATGACGCCATTCGCAAGTTAATTCCCAGGTCAGCTTTCAGGTAATTGGACATTTCCGAATTCATTTCAGCCTTTACAATTATTTTTCTTGTCTTCTTAATGTGACCCTAATCACTCCATCTGGAGCACCATCAGAAGCGACCACCTGCAGCCTTCGTTAAAAGAGCTTTCTCTCCATTGTTGCTAAACATCACTTCCCCTGTTACCCCAAAAGCAGCGGGAGGAGAAAACGAATATATATATATATATATATATATATATGTAAAGAGAGAGAGAGAGAAATAGAAAGAGAGAGAGGAGAGAACCGGCAAGTTATGCGGCCGGGGACATCGGGCAGTCGCTAACAAGGACACATGTCGTGCGCGCTTCGTCGGTCGCAGGCTTCGTCCGTCTCCCCGCGATTCTGACAAGCACACAAATTCACTGCGCACCGCGGTCACGTCACAACGGAGGTGCGCTTCACCTGACAACGCATCCGCGATGATGGTTGGCTGTGTCGCGCGCTTTCGTGGACGTCGCCGTAGCGTGAGGGTCGACAGTGCATCGCACCAACAGCGGATAGAAGAGAGAGAGAAAGAAAGAAAGAAAGAAAGAAAGAAGAAAGTAAGAAAGAAAGAAAGAAAGAAAGAAAGAAAGCTTTTCCTTTGTTTTAGTGACTGTCGCAGAGGCCTCGGCGTCTCTAGTGGCAGCTACTAAAGCGCTCGCATCGAGCTGGTAAGCGCTGCTTGTTGAGCGTGCTTTGTGAGATTCGGGAAACTGTAGAAACTGTCCGGCAAAGACACGCAGGCGAAAATGCACTAATGTTTGCCATTGTTGGAACGAACAGCTCGGAAGTGAGAGGGGGAAGGTTTACTACCACTCAGACGTGATTGATTGATTGAATCATTGATTGATTGATTGATTGATTGATTCATTGATTCATTCATTCATTGATTCATTCACTGAGTGTTTAGATCATTCCTACGTCCATTTTTTTATCAATCAACCAACCTATTGATTGACTGACTGACTGATTCATTCATTGTTTTATTACTTCCTTCATGGACTGACTTACTGGCTTTGCCATCACACAGCCTTGGCTTTTCGCACAATCTGCTTCGCCCCTGTGTGCCTCATGTCGTGATATCAGTGATGTAGGCCAGTTTGCGTGGTTGTACTGGTAGTTCAGACTGGAAAGGAAGGCAGTTGTTTCAATAGCCTACATAAGAAACGATTTACCCACGACAGCTTTAAACCTACTGTTCCCCGAAGGATTCGGAGTAATCCGCAAATACCTGATGATTAGCGTCCTTTAGGATACCGAGGTGATAAGCGTTTTGTGAAACGCCAGTGCTGATAGCGTAAGAGATGCTCGGGCGGAACAACTGCAGGTCGAGTGCGCCAGGCTAATCCTGACTGCTGCAACAAAACATCCATCACTGACGGTGGCACCCAAGGCCCTTGGTGACAACCGAAGTGACAGGAAATACTGGCAGGTATTCCGCCAAATGACAAAGAATATTAAGTAAAATATTGCAGATGATATACTCAATCTAACATTAAATATCTAGAAAGAATTCGAGAAAAAAATTGTCGCAGTTTCACCCGAAAGGCGATAGCATCAATTGCGATAGCAAATTACTAGAGAGCTATACGGAGTGACGATAGTAGTTTTATCAGTTGTATAAACTTGGACATGCAGCAGCACCAGCAACGCGCAGAACTGTTGTCGACGCCGTCAGCGTTTTGCCCGCGTTCGCACTGAACGCGCGCGGCGTTTTTATATAAATACGAATTTGGTGCCGCAGCTAAACGTCGCCTCCCCTCCCTCCCTCCCGTCCCCCCACAGGCTTTCGCGCGACGTAAAAAGTCGCATTTGCTCCCTATATATGGAAAGGAGGAAAGAGACGCTTAATTCTGCAGCCCTTCAGAGAGCACGGCGCAGAACGCGCGTTTGCTCTTCGACGTGCGTTCGCTCCCTATGAAAGCGCGCGTGCCTCGCGCTCTTTCACTCGCACATACAGCGTCCGGAGCGCGGCGACGATTTCATCACCGTTGACGCCATACGGAACCCCACGGCGACGGCGACGACGGCGGAAGAAATCCGCTTTCGAGTGTCCATATAATTGCTATCGCAATAATAAAAAGCCTTGCGGTTCATTTTCCGCAAATTCTCAGCCACTGACTCCCCGACAACGTTAATTAAATACTCGCAGCCTTGAATTACATCAACTTCAAAGAAAAGAAAAGTAGATCAGAATTCCTTTTACTACCCTTTAATGAAAAGCTGTCGTTACATTCCGCCCCATACTTATCGGCCTTGATAATCAGGCTTACTAAACACTGCCACACCAATTCTTTTACACCATTGTCTTACGAAAATAGACGCATTCAAATAAAATATTCTTTTTCTCCCGCGCACGATAACGAAGTTGAAACAACTGACTGAATTCAGCATAGCCACACGACCAAAATAAATAAATAAATAAATAAATAAATAAATAAATAAATAAATAAATAAATAAATAAAATATCCCACTGCTGCGTCTTCCATGGTTGTGCGTCGTTTGCAGCGGTCATGGATAGCCGTGCAAACGGCATCAACCGGCTTAGCAATGACCGTGACTCATGTAATACGCACGTTTTGTAGCTTTAAAAATGTCACAGTTTCGCCCTAAGGGCGAAGCAATGAATGCGATAGCAACACAGCAATGTCATACGATGTAAGGTGAGCGGCTTTGGTAGCAATATGAATTGTAGTAAACATGAGCTGATTAAGTAAGCAGCTGTGCTGCGGCGTAAGTAGACCGACATGAAGAGAGACTCGATGACCACGAGAAGGCGCGTGTGAAACGGTGGTGTTGATGAGAAGCGCTTCCCGTGGGCAGCGCGTGCGAAGGGACACACCTGTAGCGCTGCACTGCCGATCCGGGCAGCATTGCATGTGTAGCATGCGTTGGAAAATGTGGCCCGACTATTACTAACTGAACAAGCGTGGTGTGAGCGCGCACAAACAAACATGAATAGATCACACTGAATGACTGCAGACAACGACTGTCAAAACACTGGCAGCAAGCGCATACGCCGCAGCGGGCGAAGGTACGTGCGGTGTATCGATTCAACGAAAACTGAGCGGCGAATGCACGGCGCATAAAGGTCAGAGCCGTGGGGAGATAAGAGACGGTGCAGGCGAGCGACGAGCGTGGTTGTTGGCAGAGTAGAAGTGCATCCCCCCCCCCCCCCCCCTCCGGCGCTGGCTTCCCGCTTCTTTGCTTGCACGTGGGAGATTGAGTGCGTTTGCTCTCCGTGATAGCGCGCGTCCCGCACGCTTCCGCTCGGGCATACGGCGCGCGGCGAAGATTTTATCTATAGGGAACCTCACGGCGACGGCGACGCCGACGGCAGAAATCCGGTTGAAGTGTCCATATAATTGCTATCGCAATAAAATACGAATAGTAAGAAACCTTGGGAGATTCGAACAACTATGTACATTAGCTACGCATCATTGACAGCGAACCGGTGGCCAGTAAGTTCTTCTCTCATTTCGTTGCTCGTTTGTCCCAGCCACGTACAATGCGGCGCGGTAAGCGTCGTACTGAAGTTATTTGCCCCAATGGTCTCCGAGAACATCAGAGCACGCGGGGTTCTACGAAGATCTCGGAGGGCGTGTGTTTCAGAGGATGTCGATAGCCTCGCGCAAACGCGCCAGGCGACGCTTGAGAAGTTGTGATGCTGGAAAAGAAAGAACGAAGGATCGATGCGAAACTCGGCGAACAGAAGGGTCGTTTTGTTAAAAAAAGAGAAAGAATTAAAATAAACTGGGGGGGTATTACATATGCGACACCACGATCTCAATATTCTGGTTATGAGGCACGCTGTAGTAAGGGGCTCTCGATTAATTTTGACCCCCTGGGGTTTTCTCTAACTCGCCCTGAAACGTATGGTGCACGAGAGTTTGTGCATTCCGTCCCATTGGAATGCGGCCGTCGAGACCCTGAGGCGAACCCTCGACCTCTGGCTCAGCAGCACGACACAATGGCCACTGAGCTCCCGTGGCAGGTAAAAAAAAAAAGGTAAGGCAAACAGAAATAAAGCGAGAACTGTACCACACGTCTAAACGCAGTGTGTTTCGTATACTAAGCGCTCCAGACACGGAGCAAACAATGAATTACCGCTGTCGGAGCGAGCCTCCGGGTTCAAACCCTCCTGCTCGCTGCTGCGGAGTGTATGTCCGCACGCCGTGCGCTAATTTGCCGCCGTCGTATATAGCGTGCTAAGCGGCTATCAACGCGATGTACGAGGGCGGGACGCCCGCTTGCGTGAGACTATACTCCATCTCACAAACTGTTGTCAGCACTGCCGAAAGTACGAGGCGTACACAGGCAATATTCTTGCACAGCGGTATATAGTTCCGGGAGTAACTGGCTGATTATTGGCTACACTAGAGAATTTTATTTTTGCTCGCTAAACGATATGGTACAGCCATACGTGACATGTTATGGCCTTTGCGCATGCACGTCGTATACGGAGAATTACTAGGTATATTTTAGGCACTGTAGAATTACTGTGGTAGTTGCCGCCGGTGACCCGTAATAGCCACCCTAACCGTGATCACTTATAGAAACATGGCGGCACCCATCCAGCGCCGACCACCCGCTTCGATCCGAATTCGCGCTCTTTATTGGCTCTCCGCCATGACAGCAAGAAATAATGGACAACATCCGTCATCGCTAAGTCTCATCTCAAGCTGAGGTCATAATTTAGGCATGTTCTTTCGTAATTATTGAGATCGGCTGTTTGTTTTCACGCTGCTAGGACTACAGACACGGCACCGAGCCGTCAAACTGGTTTTATTTCTAGTTAGCAGATGGCGCCATAGAATCAGCATTGGTGATGCATTGACGATGCGCAACGCTGTAAAAGGTTAATTGTTCACTGCACCAAATTTTTACTACCCCGCTCTAGCATGGTACTGGATGACGGTAGCGAGCAAACGTCAAGTATAGACGCCGAGCAGACGCTGTGCCGCAGGCGAACATTTATGAGGGCGTTCGTCCTTATTACTTGCTAAGGAGGCTGCGAGGTAACTGCAGGGAAAGCGTACAGGTAAAGCGAAGCCCTGCAGTCGCCTGCACGCAAACGCAGCTTATGGTTACGGCGTCAAAACATTTTTATTTTGCGTCAAACCACCAACCATGGAGCATGTAAATGGATGGCAAGCAGACGCTGAGCAGACGACGCGGCGCGGATGAGCACATCTCCAGGAGCATTCGGCCTTCCTATTGGCTAAGAATTCGCGTAGCTTCCACAGTGCCGACAACAGCTTGTGAGATGGAGTATATAGTGCAGCGTCCACGCAAGTGCGAACGTGAAAGCGTGGTAGGAACGTTAACAGTACAAGAAAACTTGCCGGTTTGGACGCGTTGCTTCAGAATGCGTAGTGGATTCAGCAATGAGACACTACATTCGAACCCGGATATATCGAATCTCAAGGGGATCACAAGAAAGTTCGATATATAGGTATTTCGATATAGAAAAGAAAAATTGCGTACAAATATTTGCAAGGGGATTTTACTGCTGTTCGTTATACAGAGTAGTTCATTATATGTGGGTTCGGTATATCCGGGTGCAACTGCATAGTCACAGGAAGAGTAAAATTAAAGTAACATAAATTCGGGGGCCTTATGTGTCGAAACAACAATATTGTTATAAGACACGCTGTAGTGGGGGGGGGCTGGGACCCACGATTCACTTTGACCATCTCGACATCTTTAATGCGCGCCTAAATCTAAGCAAACGAGCGTTTCTTTGCATTGTGTCCGAATCGATGTGTCACCGCCGTGATCGGAGGCGAACACGTGACCTCGACCTCAGCAGCGCAAGATTATAGCGACTATATAAGCTAAGGCGGCGAGTGACACGTAGGGTAGAAACGACAAGTGCCGGACATCAACTGCACACATTTTCAAGAGAGAGAGGTAGAAGAGGGGTAAGACAGGTTCCTATTTGCTACCCTGCACCGGAGAAAAGTTATATAGGGACGAAAAGAAAGAGGAGGAGAGAAGGAACACTAGTTGTGCGTACACGGAAAGATGTGAAGCATGCCTATATAACGACATATTGTAGCGCGAACACATACTCACAAAGACAACACGGAGACACATCTTGCAGGCGCTATACTAACAACATGTTAGTAGATTAGTAGTAACAAAGTTATTAGTAGAGCCTGTGACGTGTGTCTCCGGGTATTCTTTCTGATTAAGCCTTTGCGCTATAATATGCCGTTAAGTAAGCGCCAACTCGCCCAACAAGTACTCCTGCAGAATACTGCCTACGTAAACTGCCGCAGAGACCTGTAGATTATAGTTTCCGCGCGAAGGCTATAGTTTCGTTTTCTGCGCCAGCGACGCGCACAGCCAGAGTAAACGGAACTTTCTTTCTGAGAGTGCTCCTGAGTAACACAAGTAACATCACATAAACGTGACACATCTGAACAGCGACTGCTCTCACAGCTCCAAATTTTGAAGAGATCTTAAAAATTAAACTCTGTGGTTTTACGTGGTAGAATCAAGACATGAGCCACATCTAAGTGGGTGAGTGCGGAATCAATTTGACAAACTTAGGTTATTTAACTTACACCTAAATCTAAGTGCATCAGAGTTTTCGCATTTCGCCCCATTTGAAACGGGGCCGCCGTGGCGGGGTCCAATCCGTGACCTCGAGCTCAGCGGCGAAACGTCGTAGCCACTAAGCCATCGCGGCGGCTTACGAATATATTCAAAGCTCTGCAAGTTTCGATGCGTCTCGTGAAAAGATTGAACATCATTAGATGTTTCTATTCCAACCCGCCTACAATTAAGCGAGTTCCCCTGTAGCACTATGTCTACGACACCCGCTCGTAAGCGCCGGGTGAGGCGAGCAGCCACCGATGTGTATTCTTTTCACAGGCGCCGAAACTTACGAAGCTCCGAAAATTTGCGTAATGCAGGGATCGTGATTAGCCCCTTTGGGATGCTGTGTTCACAATCGTGCACACCGAGATTTACGCATTAGAAGCAAAATCACAGCTGAAAATATTGGTATTTAGAACATTTCTCGTGCTTATCGGAAGCATTTCTGATTGGACCAGTGCGGCAAGTTTGAATTATATGTGTAAAGTGCTTTAGGAAAAACATTTGGAATGTAGATGGCAGAGTGTCTACCCTCGGTATACGAGTAAATATGTATTCATGCAGCCGGTTCACACCTGACATAGTTTTCCACAACGTTTTGCATCGGCCATACATTTAAAGCGCCCCGACAGGTGCAGCCCAACTATGCTAGACATGAAATACTTGATGCTCTCATATTTGAAGTTTCTGCGGAAAGTTCTCGAATGGAACCCGCATTATGTAAACATGACAAAGCTCGCAAAAGTTGAAAATTGTAATCTGGTCTGCAGCTTGGAAGGAACTTTGAATGGACAGAAATAATTGACGCCTGAAGGGAACTTCCGGGGCTTGTCCTGTCCGCTATTCACGTTCCTTACCAATGACTCCACTATTGATTTGAAAACAACACGAGAGAAAGGATATAGGCGCGTGTCAGGACCACCAGATCAAACAAGTCAGGTTTAAACGGACATTGAAGGAAAATACTACGTCGGGCTGGATTCAAATATTAGGCTTCTGTAATAACTAATGTGTCATTGTAACGACAACAGAGCCGTTGCGTTTAGAATAGCTCAGTTTCAAATTATGTGTCTGTGGCAGAAAGAGAGAGAAGAAAAAACACCTTAATGAAACGCAGGTATTTCTGCCGGCATGAATAAAGTTGCCTACATGCTATTTTGCTTCGGGGAGGGATCAGTGAGTGAAACCCCCAGGAGAGAGAGAGGGCGGTAGAAATGAAAACAAAAAGATGTGAAAAGGATGGACTTGATATTTAGATGTAAATTTTTCGATGATATTTAGGTGATATTTCGATAATATTTTTGAAAGTAATGTAAAACAAAGTTTGGTCATTATAATGTGTATAGTAACATTTCCTAAAGTTTGTCGAGCAAACCGCTGTCCCGAAGATAAGCAAACCACAATTTTAAAGCCCACGTGCGCTCTTGAGGAGTCATTGTGTAGGGTATAATGCGGCACATTATCGGCCTTTCATATCGGTGTCTGTTTTGTTATGTCCAGGACTACATCTCAACCTGATATACTTTATTGTTGCTCTTTTTCCATTGACATTGATTTTGATTTAATTGAAACTTACCCGATCCGAGATAAAGCTATGGGGGATCGACAGCTTCGCTGTTTGCATAGTCTTCATACCACTAGTGCGAAGCTGCAGTAACTTTTTTTTACTGCTGCTATGTGAAAAGGTGCAGACGTCATTACCGTAGGTAACTAAATTCTTGCTCTTTTTCATACTTCACAAACAGCGCAAGAACGGGACACAGAAAAGGGGCACACAACACAGGCACTGACTTACAAAAGTACGTGTTCGTGCCAACAAGCCCGGCTAGCCACTATTCTGAAGTTGCTCTTTTTGTTTTGTTTACTTTCATATTAAGGCCAACAAAGAAAAATATCGCCGTTTCCCCCGAAAACCGAAACATCAATTGCGATAGCAAATTAGTAGACAGCTATACGGAGTAAGGATAGTAGTTTTATCGGCTGCATAAACTTGGACGCATTCGCTTACTAAATGAATTAACAAGCATGGTGTCAGCGCGCACAATCAAACATGAATAGATCTCATTCGACCACCGCAGACAACCACTGTCGAAACGCTGGCGTGAGTAAGCGCGTAGGCAGCTGCAAGCTAGGGTGCACGAAACAGCTCGCAGCCGCCCAAAGTACAAGTATGCAATTGCTGGCAGAGTAGAAGCCGCACCCCCTCCCTCCCGCGCTGCCTTCCCGTTTTCTCCTTCGCGTGGGAGATAGAGTCGCCAGTTCCCCTCGCGCCCGGTCGCAAGATACGCATTTGGTGCCGCAGCTAAACGTTGCCTTCCCTTCCTCCCTCACATCCCCCCACGGCCTTTCGCACGACAGAACACGTCGCGTTTGCTCTCCGCCGTGCGTTCGCTCTCCGTGAAAGCGCGCGTCCCAAACGCGCTTTCACTCGCACATACAGCATACGGCGCGCGGCGACGATTTTATTACGCTTTGACTTGATACGGAACCTCACAGCGACGACGACGGTGACGCCGACGGCAGAAATCCGCTTGGAGTGTCCATATAATAAAAGAAAGTCGTAGTTTCGCCCGAAAGGCGAAGCATCACTTGTGATAGCAAATTAGAAGAGAGCTATACGGAGTAAGGATAGTAGTTTTATCGGCTGTATAAACCTGGACACATTCACTTACTAACCGGATTAACAAGCGTGGTGTCAACGGGCACAAGCAAACATGAATAGATCCTACTCGACGACCGCAGACAACCGCCGTCAAAACGCTGGCGTGAGCAAGCGTAGCGGCAGCAGCGAGCGAATAGAGTGTTTTAGTTAAGCGTCTTTACGGTCCGCTCCGCTCCGAGTTGCCCCGCTAAGCCACAGCGGAGTGGCGGGCGATTTTCACGTTTTAGTTATGCGTGTAGCGTAGCGGAGCGGACCTTTCGTACTTGCAGCACCCTCTGGGCAAATTCAGCGTAGTGAAACAAAATAAAAAAACCGTTTTGTGACTTTTACAAAGTAAAACGAATATATATAACTGATGTGTTCATGAAGTATCTAGACGGGTGCTTGTAATGCGTAACCGGTCCATTTTATCGACTGGAAAATGAAGCGTCGACTTGGTGAACGACACGTGATAGCCAGCGAGGTTGCATTTCGAATCCAATCCAATCTTTTGTGACGCCAATGCGCAGGCGACGTTTTTGTTAGCTGTGCTGTTCACTTTATTTTCTTAAAGAACCAGTTGGAGTTGTATTACACAAGTTATTCGCGCTCGCACGACTGGTGCCTCGATGCAAGGTGCTTCGATGCACGCGCGAGAGATGGCGCGTGCATCGCCCACCCTCGCTAGCGAAAGACGGCAGCAACGCTCCCTGCTCCGCTTAGGCAGCTTGTAAGCGGACCGTTATTCTCGCTCCGCTAGCCCGCTTGCGGCTAAGCGGAGAGCGCATGCGCATTCGTGCTTCCGCTCCGCTCAGCAGCTAAGCGGAGCGTAAAAACGCTAAACTAAAACTGTCTAATGTTCGTGCGGTCTATCGCTTCAACGGATACTGAGTGGCGAGCAGCACATACAAAGGTAGGAGCCGTCTGCAGATCGCTTTCAAGATACTGAGCGGGCGGGAGCCGCAGGCGGGCAAAGTACAAGTACGCAGTTGCAGTCAGGAGGTTTAAAAATATTGCTGGAGTGGCAGCTCCCGCACTTCCCTACCAACGCAGGTAAAGCCAGAGTTTGCCTACACTTCTACCCTGAAAGAGGGCCGTGACAGCTGTAATTGGCTCAGAGCAGATTTTATTTTGCTCAGTTATTGTAGATGTTAGCCTATTTCTAAAATAAAAGCTCGTGGTTACTGGCTGTAAACTTTGGCTGCGTATTAATATCATGATGCACCATAATACTTGAAAAAAAAAAACGTTTAGGCTTCCTAGTTAAACCAGTGACAAAAGAAGGACGTTGAAAGGGGCCATGAACCATTTTTTATCCAAGTGAAGAAAGACATTTGAGGTGAAAATAGGCTATTTGAGAAATACTTTTCCGCAAAACTTACTTCAATGCGTTCAGCGGAAGCGGAGTTATTGGGAATCAAACGCAGCCTCAGCTGTGCTCCCCCTTCCTTCTTCAATGCCTTGCACTGCGAAGGCTACGGCGGAGTGGGGCGGGGCCACAACGCTCCGCCTTCAGAACGTCAGCGTGGCGCGCAGTTGAATTTTCAGATTTTCGTGCCTACGCCGCGCTAAACGTATGCCAAACGAGGTTGTCCTCAGAGAGCCGCAGTGCGCTTAGCCAGTGGACTCGTGGCGGCACCCCGCGGCGGCCGCGGTGTAACCGACCACAGCGACGAATAGGAGCCGCGTATTGGAATGTGCTTTATTGCGCAATAAAGCACACAGAAGAGAGTGAGGATCGTGGCTATGTTGAAACGAGGGCGTTTGAGAGAAAGGTGACTTCGCACTCCGCTTGCGAGCTCCGCGCACCGTGTACGACAGTAAAACTTGGCTGAGATGTTCACAGCAGCGTATGCTACCAGTGGTCTGGGTTACTTCACAAAGCCCGAGGGGTGGTTCAGGGCCCCTTTGAACAAAATCTGTGTGGCAAAATTAACCTTCCCAAATGGCACTGAGTAGGAAGAAAGTGCTCTGTACCATCCCAGCTATTCGCTAACGTTTCGTCTTTCCTATGGTAAGATGACGCCGGTCTGGCTTCTCTTTTGAGGCGCCATCACCACTCGAGCAAATTTTTAGGGGCGAAGCTCCTTAGGGTGTGGGTCTGTCCCTCCTCTGTAGTATGTAGTAGTAGTAGTAGTAGTCGTTGTAGTAGCTAGCCACGTCTACTTTTATGAAAAAAAAGTTGTCGCAGTTTCACCTGAAAGGTGAAGCATCAATTGCGATAGCAAACTTGCAGAGAGCTATACGGAGTAATGATATTAGCTTTATCAGCTGTATAAACTTGGACGTGCAGCAGCATCGGCAACACGCAGAACTGTTGTCGACGCCATCCGCGTTTTGCCCGCGTTCGCTAAAAATGCGTGCGGCGTTGGTGACTGTTGCCGGAGCCTCTGATATAAATAGGCACTGCGTGCCGCAGCTAAACGTCGCCTCCCCCACGGCCTCTCGCTCGTCGGAAGAAGGCGCGTTTGCTCTACATACATGGTGATTGTGAAGGAGAACAGAGACGCCTACTTCTGCAGCCCTTAAGCGAGCACGGCGCAGAACGCGCGTTTGTTCTCCGCCGTGCGTTCACTCCCCGTGAAAGACGCGCCCCTCGCGCCCTTTCACTCGCACATACAGCGTTGGGTGCGCGGCGACGATTTCTTCTCCAAATGACGTCATACGGAACCTCACGGCGACGGCGACGGCGACGCCGACGGCAGAAATCTGCTTTTGAGTGTCCATATAATTGCTATCGCAATAAAAAATTCCGAAAGTTGTGTCCGTAGCGCGAAATCGAACCAGGGACCCCTCGCTTCCGAACGCGCGGCGCTAACCACTACGCCACGAAGCGCACATGGACACACGCACCACGATGACAATAAATACCCAACATTAACGAAAGACTGCGCGTTTCTAACGCGTTTGTGCTAGCGCGTTACGGCCCGTGTAAGAAGCTGGTGTAAGACGCTGTGGCCTGTCCGCCTTACCCCCGTATTCATAAACGCTCCTCGACTTGAACTTGACTTGCCACCGCCTTGGGCAGCGCGTTCGAAACGCGTTAAAGGCGGTGGCAAGTCAAGTCGAGGATGATGATGATAAGTGGTTCTTGAGGGAAAGGGAAAGGTTGGCGCTATCTTCTGCAGCCCTTGAGGGAGCACGGCTCAGCGCCAACAAGTCGAGGAGCGTTTATGAATACGTGCAGTACTCTCTAGTAAGGGGGAGAGGCCACAGCGTCTTACGCAGCCGTTTACACATGCCGGAACGTGCACCGCGTTTGCCGACGCCATCACATGACTGCTGAGAGAGTATAACCCCCGTATTCAAGTCGAGGAGCGTTTATGAATACGGGGGTTATACTCTCTCAGCAGTCATGTGATGGCGTCGGCAAACGCGGTGCACGTTCCGGCATGTGTAAACGGCTGCGTAAGACGCTGTGGCCTCTCCCCCTTACTAGAGAGTACTGCACGTTTCTAACGCGTTTGTGCTGGCTTCCCCTTAGGCGGGAGATGGTGCAATTATAATGAAGGGCGCTGTTATAAAATAGGAATGACGTCACATATGGCGCGTGTCATTGGTGGAAGTCAATCGTTGGATTTAGTGTGGCGAGACTGGGCGAATTACACGGAAGATTCACGGTTCACCGATGATTCCCTCCGGAGCTTCGCCCACTCATCATCATTCACCTCGTAGATATGCGGTGCGTTTTTTTTTTAAACCTCCTTGGTTCACGCCGATTTTTCAGAAGCGTGGCAGATCAGACTAACCTCCTTGGATCAGCTGGTCTTTACCGTTGTTTACGGATACGAATTTTACCCATGATACGCTGCTTATTCTCGAAGACAGCCTTAGAAATGGGGCTGGTTTGTTTTCTGGTTTCCAAAAATTATTTTTTAAATATGTAAAAAACGCGAACCACACAACTGCGTTTATAAACCCGTCCGCGTGCAAAAAAAAGCGTTTTTATTTACTTTTGCTCAAGCACAGTAGAAAAGGTCACATTATAGGGTCAGATATCAGAATAGTGCGCCTTGCGGGAGTATACACGTTAAATAGATCTATATACTTCCTACAATACATACAATACTGAAAAACGTGCAGCGTCCGGGCGGAGAGCGGTGTCCCTTTAGCGATGACGGCACCAAGTGGCACTGTACACTGCAGGTGTGTTAGGAGCATCAGGATGTAGGGAAAATCAGGACAGAAACATTTCATGATAACTTAAAGGGAAGCACTGTTTGAAGCGATAGCAGGATGCCTTAGAAGACGTACGAGTAGTTACAAAGCGTTGTACACCAAGGATGCAGACGCATCTTCTTGCTGCGCTTAAGCTAGGGAAACGATGAAAAACGTTTTATTAGAATGTGGAGATAGCTACCCAGCTGTCGGTTTAACCTCCGTTGGCTTTCTTAAAGCCGTTGGCTTCAGGGATGGAAAGGGGAAAGTAAACATGTCCGCAAAGGAGATCAGTAAAAGGTGGTTGGAGATTCGGTGGCAGAAGAGTAGTTATACCACAGGCAATGGAGGTGTACAAAAAGTTGCAGTGGCTTAGCTCGGCTATGCCAGGATACACGCAGCGTTAGCAAAGGTTCAGCTGATTATTCTTAGCTTATTCTTAAGATTATTCTTAAGATAAGATTATTCTTATGAGTCAAGCTTCTCCGTTCTTCTGCGCTGTTGAGCAGCATTTGCGCTCTCCTTCTCCATGGCTATACCACACTGGCAAACGCCAGTCAGAAGCGCAGCGGCTCCAGCGCAGTGTCAGACGGCGACTGCACAGCGACCGCGCGCCGGCGCCAGTGCGTCTACCACGGCTACGACGTCACTCCTCTGGAATGCGCAGACCGGCGGCGGTGAGTCGCGCGCGGCGGCGGCGGAGTGCGCGAGAGGTGCCGGCTCCGGTGGCTATGGTGCGCAAGCCGTGTGACATCACTGATACTTGCGCATGCGCAGCACAGCTCTTGATGTGCCGCGCGACACGGGCTTGGCTAGGCCAGTGTAGCTAACGCTACAAAAACGAACTTCTCAATAATGGGTCTGAAAACGTGATGCTGCAAATGTTTTGGTAAGACATCCGACAAAAGAAGAAAAAGAGCTTGGTGGCACAAGACACCCCCTGTTTCGAAGGGGACGCTCATAGCATCTATTCATCCCCTGTCTAAGGTCTGTCCCCAGAATAGGCGACGTCGACTACGAACAGCGTGCGCGTCGGCATTCCGAGCACAGACTTTGGCAAATTCAAGTTTGACCGGGAGATGTGGACAATGTTTTTCCTACTTCATCCTGCTATTCATATATTTGCTGAATATTTCACGGGTTAGTAGCGTTGCACGCATTTGCATACACGGGCACACCCCGATTTGCATGCAATGACTCCCACGCTTATACGAGGAGGAAATTGACAGTTTTGGTTGGGCGACGCATCGACAACGATAGCGAGGTTTATCGTTGCGCTCGAGCAACTCCGACGGCATTCTAACACTACGCGTGCGCGAAGCAGCATGCAATGCAACACCTGCTGCGTAGAAGGAACAGCGCCCTCACAGCTACCAGGCATCTCACAACGCCGGTGCGATGAGGCGTGTTGCCAGTGGCGTTGCAGCCGTCGCTACTCAGTGACGCACGAGATGACACCGACGTTATCCATCACCCAATGAAATATTAGATAACGTTATCTTATCGTTTACAGTCCATTCCGCTCACAGTATAGTGCATACGTGCAACAGCTCAGCAGGAACGCTGTAGTGTGATAGTGGCGTGCGCAAGAAACACTTCAGCGACGATTACGATACTGCCTAATGCGAAATTTGAGCGCAGCTTTATACGTGCTTTCATTTGGCGATATGCTGAGGCATCGCACCGTTCACCGCACCAACTGGCAGTGCCGCCATGCACGGCGCTATACTATACAGACCGGCCACACAGTTGCCGCTTCCCGGCAACTGCAGCTTATGCAACTGTGACCTTTACCGGGAAACACTTGCGGCGAACGCTATGCGAGAAAGGGGGCTTTCTGGTTCCTTTTCGTTTTCTCTCGGCCCTCCCCCCCCCCTCCCCCCTCCCCCGCGTGGCCGCCACCGCCGCCCTTACACCTGAAGTTTCTGCAGAAAGCCCTCGAATGGAACCCGCATTACGCCATCATGACAAAGCTCACCAGAGTTGAAAATGGTTATCTGCTCTGCAGCTGTACGCGTTTCGTGATACTGAACTTAAAGGAACTCTCTGAAAGTAAACCTTCGATGGACGGAAATAATTGACGCCTGAAGGGAACTTCCATGCTTCTCCTCGCCGCTACTCATGTTCCTTACCAATGACTCCACTATTCGTTCGAAAGCAACGGGATAGAAAGGATGTAGGAGCGTGTCAGGGCCACCAGACCAAACAAGTGCAGGTTTAAATGAACATTGAAGGAAAATAGTACGTCTACCTGGATTTTAAAGATGAAACTTTTGTAATAACTAATGTCATTGTAACGAAAGCAGATCCATTGCGCTTAGCATAGCTCACTTTCACATTTTGTGTCGGTGACACTGAGATAAAGATAGAGACAGAAAATGTCTTAATGAAACGCAGGTATTTCTGCCGGCACGTGTAAAGTCGCCTACATGCTATTCGGCGTGGGGGAGGAGATCAAAGAGTGAAACCCCCAAGAGAGAGAAGGGGCGGTAGAAATGAAAAAAGATATGAAAAGGATGGACTTGCTATTAAGATGTAAAATGATGTCAGTGTGGTCTGTTACATCCAAAGTGAAGTAATGTGAAAATAAGGTTTGGTCATTCCAATTTCTATAATAACATTTCCTAAAGTTTGTCAAGCAAGCCGCTGTCCCGACAATAAGCCAACCGCAATCTTAAAGCCTGCGTGCGCTCTTTGTTACTCATTGTGTAGTGTATAACACGGCGCATTATCACCTTTCGTATATCTATCTTTTTAATGTCCAGGCCTACATATCAACCTCATGGAATTTTTTGGCTTTCTTTTATTCATTGATATGCTGTAATAGAAGAGGCTGGCGCCTTTATATGTGGCCGGCTACTGCTCGACGCATGGCAAAAAAAAGGACCCAAATTTGTAAAAAATTGGTTCAAATGTATCACAAAAGCAGTAAGTGAGTAATAACACAAACTTCTGTATGAAACCCAGGAAAGATAAACTTGCACACAGTCGCATATGTAAACACACTTTGAATTGTATCATGCACTCTTCGTAGTTCTCTTCGCGCTTGGTATTCTTATTATCCTTTGTTATCTTACATTGTTCCTTCTTTTTACTGCTGCTATGTGAAAAGGTGTAGCCGTCATTACTGTGACTAAATTCTTGCTCTTTTTGTTTTATTTACTTTTATTTCAAGGTCAACAAATAAAAAAAAAACACCAATTCCTATACCACTAACGAGGAGAACACGACATCGAAAAAGAAAGGACAAGCGCGAAGCATATAGATCTGCGCTGGTGCTGTTTTTTTTTTATCGTTATGGTTTTGCCCTCATTATCATCAGCCTATATTTATGTCCACTGGAGGACGAAGGCCTCTGCTTGCGATCTCCAAGTACGATAGAACTATCCCAGTGGTGAGCTCTGTTAAACAATAAAGATAAGAGATTGAAATTATATACGCAACGTCACGGCGAACATAACATATACATAAACATGAGATTACACGTTGGACTGCATGGAATCCAACACAGCTTTGAATATTGTTGGTAATGTATGGCACATAATTAAGCGCTTCACGCAGACTCCAACAAGCGGATTATATATATATATATATATATATATATATATATATATATATATATGAAGAGCGATTCCCTCAGTCTCCTGTGAAGAATTGCATGCTAAGGTCCCTAGATGTATCTGGGCACGTTAATTCACCGTAGGTTGGGCCGACATCTGCTAACACTGATTATTCAGAAGAGGGGACGCACATTATTTAGCCACGAAATTGTCTGCAGAGCCGAATTTCACCCACGATACGCTGCTTATTGTCGAAGACAGCCTCACAAATGGCGCTGGTTTGCTTTGTAGGTTTGCGACAAATGTTTATTTAGTATGTGAAAAACGCGAAACACAAAACGACCTTTGTAAACCCGTCCGTGAGCGAAAAAAAGCCTTTTTATTCAATTTTTCCCAAACACAGTCATATTAAAGGATCATATATCAGAATAGTGCGCCTTGTGGGAGTATACACATTAAATTGATCTACTCGCTTGAACACTGGGAAAGGTGCAGCGGGGGGGGGGGGGGGGGGGGGGAGCGAGGCCCTTTCAGCGATGACGCCACCAGGTGGCACTGTACAGTGCAGGTGCGTTACGGCCATTGACATTACGGTCATTGCGGTCATTGACATTACGGTCAATTTTACGGTCATTGACATCAACCGAGAAGTGCACCGAGCAGGCCGCGATGGCGCTTTTGTGGTTGACGGGATACATTTTAGTGAAAGTGTAGCAACACCGGTCGGACGTCGATTCGCGGCACGAGCTGTAGCTTTTTTAGGCGGGCCCCAGGCAATCAGGAAGCAGGATTGAGTATTGAACATAGCGAAACACCAGTAAAGGGCAGAATTAGGCGACCAGGAGTCAGGAAAAGACGCAGAAAGGATAAGAATAGAGAAGGTAAAATTTGCTACATTAACATGCAGGGTGGTCGCAAGCAGGAAAAATGGCTGGAAATTCAAACACAACTGACTGATGAAGCGATTAGCGTGTACGTCTTGACCGAAACGCATCTACGAGATTTGGAGCAGCCGCCTGTTATTGACAACTTTGCATGGGAAGGGTGCAACAGAATGACCGGGTCAAGGAAAGGCGGAGGCGTAGGCGTACTAATTAGGCGAGGTCTGAAGTGGCGAAGGGTAAACGAGACATGTAAAGAGCATTTATGGATTAGTGGTACATGGCAAGGTAAAAAGATGTGGCTGGGAGTAGCTTACCTATGGACAGGTAGTGATAGGAGAGAAAAAAATAAGGAATTGGTCGATTGCATTAGAAGCGATATTAATGAGTTCAGTAACTCGGGCCAGGTGATATTAGTGGGAGATATGAACGCGCACATGGACGATTTAGACGGATATACTGATCACAACGGCTCTCTAGTGCTGGATTTGTGTGATCAACAGAACCTTATAGTAGTTAACAGGCAGAATAAGTGTCATGGACAGGTAACGTGGCAATGCGGAAACAGGCAGTCATGTATTGACTACGCCTTAGTCTCAGAAATGGTCTACGAACAACTAGACCAAATGATAATAGGCGAAAATGGAAAAAATAGCCTGGGAAGCGATCATAGACGTTTAGCATTAAAGTTTGGGCGAGATACCAGCGCAGAACATGAACCAATAGCCTCAGAGTTTTTAAAAATGAATGACGAGCAAATAACAGAGATCGCAAACAACATAGAGAAGAAAATTGAGGATTTTCCTACAGCAGTCTGGGAATATAAGGAGCTGGTGGAGGTTATGCAGCATGAAATAAGGCGGACACGGCAAAACAATTGTTGGATTGGAAAGAGGAAACCACGTAAGTGGTGGAACAAGGAAATTAAACAAGCTATAGAAGAGCGTAAAGAGGCATCTAGGGTTCATCGAGAAGCCAAAAAGTTGGGATTACAAGAAGAAGAGGTGCTCCTTAGATGGAATACATACCGAGAAAAGAAAAGGGTTGCGAGTGAGCTCGTGCAAGAGAAAATTAAATGCGCAAGTGAACGTTGGGTGCATAACATTCATAAAAGAGACAAAGGCGCCCCAAAAAGATTCTGGAACCATATAAAAGCACTCGGAGCTCCAACTAGAAACTCGCAAACGGCTATAAGGGATGAAGACGGTAACATCTATGAAGGCGATGATGCGCTGCGGTACATCACAGACGTTATCAGGCATAATTTCGGCACGAGAAAAAGCGTAGTTCAGACAACAGAACCATCAACAACAGAGAGGCCTGAGAGATCAAAATTTAGCATAGAAAGCTTTTATTGGAAAAAAGCAGCAGAAAACGTCCCTAACAACACGGCAGCAGGACCCGATGAAATCCCAATACAGCTAATCAAAAACCTCGGTCCAAAAAGCAAGGCACTGCTGACTAATGCCATAGAGCAAGTGATTAGAACAAAGAATATTCCCGTTGGATGGCGTGAAAGCAAGATGAATCTCATCTACAAAGGCAAAGGAGATAAGGATAAAACGAGCTCGTACAGGCCAGTTACAGTAACGTCGGTGATATAGAATGGACAATGCAAGCCATAAAATTAGAGCTGTCGAAGTGGGTGGAGGAAAACGGTGTATTGGGGGAACTACAGAATGGGTTCAGGCCAGGCAGACGCTTAGAAGACAATATGTTTGTACTAACTCAGTGCATAGAGATTTCAGTAGCTCAGAAAAGACCTTTATGGATAGCATTTCTAGATATTAAAGGAGCTTATGACAACGTAGACAGGGAATTGTTGTGGGATATTCTTCAATACGAAGGCATAGATGACGATTTCGTGGAGCTGCTGAGGGAGATATATCGAGACAACCAAGTACAAGTGGCATGGGAAGGCCGAAAAGGAAATGAAATGGTGGGAACTCACCAAGGATTGAAGCAAGGATGCCCTCTGTCACCATTGTTGTTCACGCTTTACGTCAAGGGCATAGAAAGACGACTGGAAAACAGCGAATTAGGTTTTGATTTATCCTACATGCGTAATGGACAAATGGTGGAACAGAAGGTCCCTGGACTGATGTACGCAGACGACATTTTGCTACTAGCGGACAATAAAAAAGATTCACAGATACTTGCGAATATCTGTGGGAACGCAGCGACAAATCTAGGCCTTAAGTTTAGCACAGAGAAATCAGGGATTATGACCTTTAATGAACACACGAGTAACTTCGTGGTGTCAATTCAACAGCAAGTAATACCCATAGTGAAGCAATATAAGTACCTCGGCGTACACATAAACGAAGGAAAGAATTGCTCAAGCAACCACCAAGATAATCTGAAAATAAAGGGGAAGCGGAATGCAGCAATAATGAAACACAGAGCACTGTGGGGCCACAATAAGTATGAAGTCGTGCGTGGAATCTGGAAAGGAGTTATGGTGCCAGCGCTAACATTCGCAAATGCCATTATATGCTTAAAATCGGATATATTGGCGGGTTTGGAAATTAACCAAAGATCAGTAGGCCGGTTGGCTTTGGGAGCACACGGTAATACGACAAATGAGGCAGTGCATGGTGACATGGGTTGGGCCTCTTTTGAAGTCAGAGAAGCACAAAGCAAAATTAGTTTTGAAGAAAGGCTCAGGAACATGGATGAAAATAAATGGGCGGCTAAAGTGCACAAGTATCTCTACATGAAAAGCGTGGACACAGAATGGAGGAAGAGGTCGAGGAAGTTGGCAACCAAGTACAGGATAATCGAAACGGTAAATAGACAACCAGGGGTCATCAGAAAGAAAGTGAGAGAAATAGAGACCGTGAATTGGATGCAAAGAATGGAAACGAAAAGGACAATGGAGATTTACAAGAATGAGAAGAAAGAAACTAGAAGGAAAAATTTGTACGATAACACAAAGGGCAGTGCCTTGCTATTTGAGGCTCGAGCCGGTTGCCTAAGGACGAAAACATATCCGGAACAAATATTCGGAACTAGATGAGACATGTGTATGCTGCAGTAAAGATCCAGAGACCACTCAGCACATCCTAATGGAATGCGACTGGGATCCACCCAGCGAGAACCGTAGTTAACGTGCAACTCCCAGAAGCGCTTGGGTTTAAAGTGGAAGGAAACATAAACAGATCAGCCGTAGAGATCAGCAAGAGACGATTAGAGTACTGGTGGAGAAAAAGCAGGGAAAATATGGATACGACCTGATCTCTTAAAATCATAGGCAGCGGTACAAGGTAAATTTTTGAAAAAGAAAAATAATGAGAGGTATACAAAAATGCTAGATAAAGAACATGTATAGCATACCTGATTAAATCAAGCAGGCTAGGTGACTATTTGTCGCCGCCCCGTTTCAAAGGGGATGCCAATAAATCATCATAATCATCATCATCATCATCATCAGCAGCAGCAGCAGCAGCGTAGGGAGCCTACATGCCAACGGCGCTTCCATGTAGGATCCCTACAGGTGCGGCAATGGAAAATAAACCTGCTATGAGTAACTGCATAAGCAAAAAAAAATCAGGAAATAAACAATTTATGATAACTCAAAGGGAAGCTCTTTACTTTTTGAAGCGAGATACATACAGAAGAAGTAACAACTTCTGTATGCATGCACACGGCTTAAGGAAAAATTACGCTTGTGAAACCCAGCTCCTTTTACAGCGTAAGCTGTTAGGGCTCATTCCAATAGCCGTTTCGGGTCGCGATGATGCTGCCGTCGGCGGCGTCCGCCGCGTAACTGCTATCGCCGGAAACGCGAAAAAAGTACCCGATTCCCGCCGGGATCAAACTCGCGCCAGCCTGCGTGGGAGCCGGATACTCTACCACTGAGCCGCGCAAGCGCTGGCTATCGGGCAGCGGAAAATACCCCATAAGGCCAACGCAGGGGGGAGACGACTCGATCCTCCGCCAGTATGGTGGCGCCATCTAGGTAAGATGCCTGCAAACGAAGCGTCCGCAGGCGCAGACGACGACATGCGATTCAGACGAGGCGCGCAATCAACACGCTCCCGAGCCTCCGCCAGTATGGTGGCGCCATCTAGTTAAGGTGCCTGCAAACGCGGCGCGCCCGACATGTAAGTTGCAGTTGTAAGGCTTGACCGGGCTCAGCAGACTGCTGTGAAGAGAACATTACATGCCGCAGCCTACCGTCGAGGCCCGGCGGACAGTTCAGATCTTCTCGTCAAAACGAGGCGAACAGACTGCCGCGAAGACCCTGTTGTGCGCTGTGCCCAAATTGGAGCTACTCTTGAGCCGCTCTACCAGCTTACGCTGTGCCTGTGCTGCGTGTGCCGCGCAGGCCTGTGACTGTTTACTAACGACCTCTTTAACATCCTCGATCGAGACTCTTTTATAGATTGTATTTTTCTTGACTTTCAAAAAGCATTTGAAACCGTCTCTCACCGCCTTCTTCTAAAACTGAAAACCCCTAACATCGACCCCAACGTGCTCCAGTGGATTGAGTGCTTTTTATCAAATCGAAAGCAGTACGTCACGGCGAACAGCAATGACTCTCCTAATTCTACTGTAACCTCCGGTGTACCGCAGGGAAGCGTTCTCGGACCGTTACTCTTCCTTATTTATTTTAACCATCTTCCTAATCACGTTTCCTCACAAATTAGACTTTTTTCTTGAGGATTGTGTAATTTACCGGGAGATAACTAAACCAGCCGACACACTGCTGCTTCAAGCTGATCTGAACTACGTTCAAGCATGGTGTACTCAATGGCTAATGAAACTGAGCGTAAATAAATGCAAAGTAATGAGAGTATATCATAACAGTAACCCTCCTGCCCTTTATCCTTACTTTCTCAATAATGTATCTTAGAAGCTGTTAGATCATATCAATACCTTGGCGTTCATACTATATCTAGTACCTTGACATGGCAAACTCACATAGATTTCGTGGCTAACAATGCTAATCGCATGTTAGGTTTCCTTCGGCGAAATGTTTCATGGGCTCCTATCTCTTTAAAACTGTTATTTTATAACACACTTGCAAGGTCGAAACTCGAATGTGCCGCCTGTATATCTGGGATCCTCACTCTGCATGCCTTGCTTACTTCTTCTCTCGAAGCTACTCAAAACCGAGTCGCCCGTTTCATCTTTTCTAATTACTCTCTCACCGCAAGTGTTACTGCAATGAAAAGTTTCCTGGACCTCCCTGACCTTACGGCACGAAGAAAAATGGCGCGGCTCGGGCTATTCCACAAAATATACCATACCAATCATCGCCTCAAGAATGCACTACTCGCTGCTCCTCATTATATTTCAGCAAGCACCGATCAAAACTTCAAGGTCCACGGCCCAAGTTCGCGTACAAACCTACACGCTTATTCCTTCATTCCAAGGACATCGACCAGCTGGAACCGCCTCCCCGCCTCCGCTGTCAGCGATCCCGTTCCATGATGCTTCAAAACCGCCATTTCCACTTATTGTATTGAGACCCACTCATCTATGTAACACCCCACGTGGTATTCAGAGTATTGAAATAAATAAATCAATAAACCCGCACTTATAGAGCGAGACATAACAAGGAAGAAGAAGCATGCGCTTGCCGCGATAAAGCTAGGGAAAAGATGGAACATGTTTCATTAGATTGTGAAGATATCTCTCCAGCGGTTGATTTAGGCACTTCTGGCCTTCTTGAAGCCCTTGGGTTCAGCGAGAGCAGGGGGAAAGCAAACATGTCCGCAAAAAAAGTCGCAGTTTCACCTGAAAGGCGAAGCATCAATTGCGATAGCAAATTTGTAGAGAGCTATATGGAGTAATGATATTAGCTTTATCAGCTGTATAAACTTGGACATGCAGCAGCACCGGCAACACGCAGAACTATTGTCGACGCCTTCGGCGTTTTGCCCGCGTTCGCTCAAAATGCGTGCGGCGTTGGTGACTGTTGTCGGAGCCTCTGATATAAATAGGCACTTGGTGCCGCAGCTAAACGTCGCCTCCCTTCCCTCCCCCTCCCCCCCTGCCCCTCCCCCTCGGCCTCTCGCGCGTCGGCAGAAGGCGCGTTTGCTCTACATATATGGTGATTGTAAAGGAGGAAAGAGACGCTTACTTCTGCAGCCCTTAAGCGAGCACGGCGCAGAACGCGCGTTTGTTCTCCGCCGTGCGTTCACTCCCCGTGAAAGCGCGCGTCCCTCGCGCCCTTTCACTCGCACATACAGCGTTCGGCGCACGGCGACGATTTCATCTCCATTGACGTCATACGGAACCTCACGGCGACGGCGACGGCGACGGCAGAAATCTGCTTTTGAGTGTCCATATAATTGCTATCGCAATAAAAGATTTGTAAATGTTGGTTGGAGGTTTGGTGGCAGGAAAGTAGGTAGACCACAAACAACGGAGGCGTACAAAACCAACGTTCCCATTAACGAATCGGTAAATTTAATGCCTAGAATGTTTTGCTAAGACATCCAGCAATATAGGAAAAAGAGCTTGGCGGTGCTTGAGCTTTGGCGGCAGAAGAGTAGGGATACCACAAACAACGGAGGCGTACGAAAACGAAGTTCCCAATAATGGCTCTGAAAATTTGATGGCGGGAATGTTTTGGTAAGACATCGGGAAAAAATAATAAAGAGAGCTTGGCGGTTCAAGACAACCGTCCCTTTCGAAGGGCACCCTCATAGCGTCCATCCATCCATTGTCTAAGGTCCGTCTTCAAAATGTGACGTTGACAACGAACAGCGCGCGCTATTACTGAATCAAAATTCAAGTTTGACCGTGAGATGTGGATAACGTTTTACTACTTTATCCTACTATTTATATATTTGCTGAATATTTCGTGGGTTAGTAGCGTTGAACGGTCTTGAATCCACAGGCACACCCCGCTTTGCAAGCAATGATTCTCACGCTTATATGAGGAGGAAATCGACAGTTTTGGTTGGGCGCAGCATCGACAGCGACAACAAGGTTAGCGTTGCAGTCGAGCAACTCCGACGACATTCTAACAGTAGGCGTATGCGAAGCAGCATTGCAATGCAACTCCTGCTGTGTAGAAGGAACAGCGCCCTGACATCCGGCAAAATCACCAGGCGTCTCACAACGTCGGTGCGATGAGGCGTGTTCCCAGTGATGCTGCAGTCGTCGGACCTCAACGACGCACGAGATGGCACCGAAGTGATCGAATGCCCAGTGAAATATTAGATAACGTTAACTTATCGTTTACAGCCCGCTCCGCTCACAGTATAATGGACACGTACAACAGCTCAGCAGGAACGCTGTATCTATAGTGTGATAGTGGCGTGCGGAAAAAAAATTTCACCGGTGATTACGATACTCCCTAATGCGAAATTTGAGCGCAGCCCTATACATGTTTTTATTTCGCTTTACACTGAGGCCTCGCACCGATCACCGCACCGACTGACAGAGCCGCGACGCGATACTATACAGACCGGTCACACAGTTGCCGCTTCCCGGCAACTGCAGCTTATGCAACTGTGACCTTTACCGGGATACAATTGCGCCGAACGCTATGCGAGAAAGCGAGATTTCTGGTTGTTGTTTTTTTCTTTCCCCCGATTGTCCGGCGCCGTCGCTCTCATAGTTGAAGTTTCTGCAGAAAGCCCTCGAATGGAACCCGCATTACGTAAACATGACAAAGCTCACCAGAGTTGAAAATTGTTATCTGCTCTGCAGGTGTACGCGTTTCGGCATACTGAACTTGAAAGGAACGCGCTGAAAGTAAGAATGAGGAGGAAACAACCTTATTCAAAATTTCAGACAGAGACGACCTGGGCTTGCACAACCTGCAGAGCCCAGGTCGTGAGATTTTCTTGGATGGTTGACACCGAGCGGCATAGTGTCGAGTCATCGACACAACGATAAACGGGCACCGTAAACGTCGTGGTCTCACGGTGTGGCATAGTTTCTAGATAGCGACATGCCGATTAACGGGCGCCGTATGGCCGGCGGCCGCTGTGTATTCTGTGCTTATCAACGAACCCAAGTGTGTGCGTGTGTGTCTGTGTGGTGCAGTGTCGGGGCACGACCTCTGACAGCGGGGTGCATCATCCGTTCCCTCACCCCTGATTAAAAGGGGTGCGGCCAAGACTTTTGGGAGGAGTCACGAGATTATTAGGTGAACTGTCGCCCATACCTGACGTTCCCCGACCTAAGGAACTAGGGAAAGGAGAGGCTATTTAAGCGCAGGTTTTAGGCCCTGCGAATCAGTCTAGAAGCTTAGCCTGTGATCTGCTGAGAGGCAGTCGAGGAGCTAGTGCCGTCCAGCCTCGCCTGGGCCGCCTAGCCGCGTCGGCGGAACTCCGAGTAACTAGTTGACGTACGAAACGTCAAACCAACGCCTGCAGCTAAACTCACGGTAGTTCGCCTCAAGTTAGCTCAACCTGCTTGAGGGTTCAGTTGTCAGATCTAGACTCCTGGGAAACCCAGCTCAGCAATCGCATCCACCTCAACAAGATCGGCTCGCCGGCATTCTTCGGGAAAGCTCTGCGCGCCGACTACACGGTTTATGAACTTGCTGCTGCTGCCCGGCCACGCGTATGACATCGTTGGTTTTTATTTGAACTTTGTTTTAGTGAACTACGGTTAAGTGTATTCTTTTATACTTGATGCACGCCCTGTTACATTTTTGTATGCACTGTTAATTACTCGTCATATTTTTGTCGTCATCATTGAGCTATATTAAGAGCAGGTGTGTTAGTTTGTCTTGTGTACTTTTTTACTTTTATTTTATTAATTTGAGTATTGTTGTCAGTCGATCAATACCTTGTTTCTTCTTCTTTTACTCCCGACTCTGACTCTTCACTGTGTTCGCTCGATTACTGAACGACCAACCGGCTTGTATAGCCCTTTGATCGACTTCGCGCCGGCGGCGAATCTTGTCTCTGACCTCAAGAGGGCCTCCCAGGCGTCCTCGGAGGAAGCTGGCAGAAGTTTTTTCGGAGGGGGCTTGGCAGAGCACCCCCATAAAATATGATTTTGGGTGGCCAGTTGGTTCTGGCCGCAATATAGGCAAATTAGGTCCACCTTTACGCACGTAATATACGCCAATCTGTGTGGGCAGGGGAAAGGGCCAGTTTGTATCTGACATAAAATCGTGGTCTGTTCCCTGGATAGCTCCTTATTAGGAACTGTATAAATTTTCCTAACCTCTTAGAAAAATCGGGTAAGTTCATTAAATTTGGTCGCTGGCTCGCTCAAGAAGTCCACCGAGTCTGAGGAGCACCCCGCCCGGTTGGTTAAGCCTCAGGCTGTTTGGTGCGCTGCCTCGTTCCCGGCATTTCCCGAGTTAGCAGGGACCCATACTATTTTTGTGGTGCGGTCGGTTTGGAGATAATTGATAATACGATCCCAATGCTTGCCTACGTATCTCTTAGCGTAATTTCTGACGGCACGCTTGGAATTAGGATTTTTTTTCGGATTAAGAGTGAGTGCTAGCGCTATGGCCGGCTCCTCTGCTTCTAGAGTGGACGGTGATATTACGAATGGCGCAGTTCGGACGCGCCCGTTTCTAGTAACTGAACAGATGATGTAATTTGGGGGCCCTGTTTGGCCGCATCTACATAGACCACTTCTGTGTCATGTTTAAGTTTTTCGCCAAATGCCTCGGCCCTTGATTTCCGTCTAGGACCATGTCTACCTGCCAGGATGTGTTTCGACAGGGGGGGGGGGGGGGGGGCACCCGTAAGTGTCGCCTTATCTCGTCTGATAACCTTTTTCTGCCCGCTGAGGTTGCAATGGGGTCAACTCCCAGCCGTCCTAGGATGCATCGACCCGTCTCCGATCTGAACAGACGTTCCCTTTGCGATGTTTTGTGTGCTTCTGTAAGCTCGTCTAGCGTGTTGTAGATTCCTAGTTGGAACATTTTTTTTCCCAGTGCTGGCTTAACGCGGAAGGCCTAGGGCTGCCTTGTATGTCATGCGTATGACACCCTCAATTTTTGTCTTGTCGCAGAGGCGGAGATGGTAGTACGGGAAGGCGTAGACGATGCGGTTTATCAGAAAGGCCTGAGTTAACCTGCATACGTCAGCTTCCCTCTTACTTCTACGTTTTGTGGCTATCCTATTAATGAGGCCCGTAATCTGCTGGGCTGTGTTTTTTAGCAGGGCAATAGCCTCCGTGTTCTGCGTGCTGTGTTGGACTAGCATGCCGAGCACACGAATCGTTAAGACCGGTTGAACTGGCTTGCCGTTCATACTCACTATTATGTGGGCATCAGTCCTGTCGTCACGAGGCTTGTTAGACTTATCTCTGATAATCAGTAGCTCAGATTTCTGCGCCCAGCAAGTTATTCCGTTATGCTGGACATAGGTATGCACCATGTCCGCCACTTCCTGCAAGGCGAAGCATATGTCTCCATCCGAACCACTGTTGGTCCAGATTGTAACATAATGCGCATATAAGAAGTGCTTAATATGGGGGATTCTGTTGAGTAGCGGTGGAAGTTTCCGTTGAAAGTAAACTTTAAATGGACAGAAATAATTGACGCCTGAAGGGAACTTCCAGTGCTTATCCTGTCCGTTATTCATGTTCCTTACCAATGACTCCATGATTCGATCGAAAACAACGCGATAGAAAGGATATAGGTGGGTGTCAGGACCACCAGACGAAACAAGTCAAGTTTAAACGGACATTGAAGGAAAATAATACGTCGACCTGGATTTAAAGATTAGGCTTCTGTAATACTAGTTTGCAATTGTAACGAACACAGAGCCGTTGCGTTTAGCATAGCTCAATTTCACATTATGTGTCTGCGGCAGACAGATGAAGAGTTAAATAGAAAACGCCCTAATGATTCGCAGATATTTCTGCCGGCATGTATAAAGTCGCCTACATGCTATTCTGCATAAGGAAGGGATCAGTGAGTGAAACCCCGAAGAGAGAGAGTGGGCAGTAGAAACAAAAAAGATATGAAAAGGATGGACTTATTATTTAGATGTAAAATGATGTCACTGTGGTCTGTTCCATCCAAAATAAAGTAGTGTGAAAATAAAGCTCGGTCATTTCAATTTGTGCAATAACATCTCCTAATGTTTGTCAAGCAAACCGCTGTCCCGAAGATAAACAAACCGAAATCTTAAAGCCTGCGTGCGCTCTTTGGTACTCATTAGTGTATAATTTGGCGCATTATCGCCTTTCATATGTTTCATGGTTATTATATCGAGGCCTACATCTCGACCTCATAGATTTTTTGTTTTGTTTTTTTAAATTCACTGATATGTTGTAATGGAATAGACTGGCGCCTTCACATGTGGCCGGCTACTGCTCGATGGATGTAAAAAAATATACACAAAATTTGTAACAAAATGTGGCACAAATGTATCACAAAACCAGTAAGTCAGCAATAACAGAAACTTCTGTACATGACTCGAGGAACAAAGGGAAGATAAACACGTACACATTTGGATACGTCAACACACGCCGAATTGTCTCATGCACTGTTCTTAGTTCTCTTCGCGATTTGCATTAAGTTTATGCTCTCTCTCTCTCACTTGGTATTCTTATTATCCTTTCTTATCTTACATTGTTCTTTCCTTTTACTGTTGCTATGTGAAAATGTGTAGCCGTCAGTACTGTAGGTAACAAAATTTTTATTTTAGTTATTTTCAATACTGCCACTCTCAGATGAGAGCATAGCCGGTGGGCATTACAATTCTTCCTCTTTTTGTTTTCTTCACCTTTATTTCAAGCTCAACAAATAAATAAAGACCAATTCATATACCACTAACGAGGAACAGAAAGAACAAAAAAAAAAAAGAAAGAAAAGCGAAACAGAAAGAACAAGCGCAAAGCATAGACTTGCGCTGGTTCTTTTTTTTTTTTTTCTTGTTATGGTTTTACCCTTATAAGCGCGGCATAAATTGTGAAGTACGATACAACCAGCGCAGCAGTGCGTTCTGTTAAACACAAATGGTACGAGAGTGAAGTTACATACGTAACATATACATAACATACACATAAACATGAGATTACACGTTGGACTGGATGGAATTCAACACAGTTTTACACATCGTTGGATTGTATGGCACATAATTAAGCGCTTCACGCAGACTCCAACATGTGCATTGTATATATATTTATAAGTGCGCTTTCCTCATTCCACGGTGAATAATTGCGTGCTAAGGCACTAAAGTATCGAGATGTAGCTTGGGTCGACATCTCTAGTTAACACCTATTATTATAGCGAGGAAAGGGAGAACACCGACATATCACTTGTGGTGGGAGCCGACTTTTACCCACGAAACGCTGCTTATTCCCGAAGACAGCCTTAGAAATGGCGCTGGTTTGCTTTGTAGTTTCCCGAGAAATACTTATTCGGAATGTGAAAAACTCGAAGCACAAAACTGCCTTTATAAACCAGTCTGCCTGCAAAAAAAAGCCTTCTTATTCGATATTCCCCAAGCACAGTAAAAAGGGTCGTATTATAGGGTCAGATATCAGAAGAGGGCGCCTTGTGGGAGGATACACGTTAAATTGATCCACTTGCTCGAACATTGGGAAACATGCAGCGCCCGGGCGGAGAGTGGGGGCCCTTTCAGCGATGACGCCACCAGGTGGCACTGCACACTGCAGATGCGGCAATGGAAAAGAAATTTGGGGCGCTATAACGTAAAATGATTCCAAACTGTTTTGATTCCAATTTCTGCAAGCAGCCTCCACGATTGGTCAAAACATTTTCGGGCCACTCCCAACTTCTCTGTCACGCGACGTCACGAAAACCGCGATAGCTCCCCATCTGATATAACGTGTACAGACTGATTATGCATGATTAAACCGCACAAAAGAAAAATATTCATTCCTGATTCGACGCCCTTTCACTATTAGCCCTCTGGTATTGGTCCAATGTTTTCTGGCTACGTCCACTTCGCCTGTCTGTCACGCGACCTCACAAAACCACGAAAACTCACCACGTCAAAGTGACGTGTATGCGAAAAAAATGCAATAATATGCCGAACAAAACTAAAAAATTTTCTGAATAGCCACAGACTGCCCCGTTTCGAAATGAATAGAAGATGCTGCCCGCCGATCGCTCAGGCCCTCGCTACTCGCACCTACCGGTGAGCATGTATTTTTTTTTTTTGCGCATGACTAACCTTTTTGTGTGGCAGTAAAATGTTATCGAGCCCTTTCGGCATGCATACGACATCGCTCTGCCAACTCTTCCTTGCTGAGGATTCGTTTTAGCGGCATTTTTATCCTTCCATTGCACGCCGCCGCGATTTTCGACCAGCCACTGCAAGCTAAGTAAGGCGAAGCGAACCAATCGGAGAAGCCGGCATCACCCTCTTCATGCGGTTACCTATTTTCACTGTGCTGACTGGGACCCATCGAAACCCTCTCCACTGGAGCGTGCTCCTCGCCTCTTTTCAGCCAATTAGATAAGAAGAACCGCTGAGTGTAGACAATTTTATTGGTTTTGAAAGTGAAAAAGGTGACCTCCTATAAACGAGGGGAGTGTTTGATTGGTTTCAGACAACGCTGCGGGTCACCGCCCAATGCTTGCGTTGGTGGTTACGTAAATTTAACGTCAGGAGTTTGAAATCAAAACAGTCTGGAATCATTTTACGTTATGGCGCCCCTGCTATGAGTAACTACATAACAAGGAGCAAGAAAAAAAAGAAAAAAAAAGGAAATCGGGAAGGAACTTATGATAACTCAAAGGGGAGCTCTTTACTTTTCGAAGCGAGATCAGGATGCCTTAGAAGGCGTACTTATAAAGCGAGGTACACCAAGGAAGATGAAGCATCTGCTCGCTGCGAAAAGGCTAGAGAAACGATGAAAAACTCGCGCTGAACGGCGCAGTTGTTGGAGTTCTCGGCAGATGCATGATTAAGTGTCAAATGACCCACTGAGCGAAATGCAGCTCCATTTTAACGCGAAACCTGGGTAGGAGCGAAGCATGCAGTGATGCACCGCTAACGGACTCATACTGCCTTAAGCAATGGCTTATAACCCCGTAAACGCAGCCTGCCCATTACGACGACAGAGTAGAAGGGGAAATTGTACGCTGGAATGATGAGCGGCAATGCAGACAGTTTGTGCAAGAGGACGACCAACGCGGTAGCGCTCGGGACGCGCTCGCGCCGAGCCCGTGCCACTTGCTTGCCATCACTACGACAGGAGAAGCCGACAGCCCGAGCGCATAAGGTGCTTCGCAATTAAAACGTTTTATTAGAAGGTGACGATATATACCCAGCCGTCAGTTTAGACTCCGCTGGCCTCCTTAAAGCCTTTGGGTTGAGGGATATAGCAGGGGGAAAAAGTAAACATGTCCGCAATAGGGAGTAGTAAAATGTGGTTGGAGGTTTGGCGGCAGAAAAGTAGGGATACCACAAACAACGGAGGCGTACGAAAACGAAGTTCCCAATAATGGTTCTGAAAATTTCATGCCGGGAATGTTTTGGTAAGACATCCGGAAAAATAATAAAGAGAGCTTGGCGGTTCCAGACAACCCCCCGTTTCGAAGGGGACCCTCATAGCATCCATCCATCCATTGTCTAAGGTCTGTCCCCAAAATGTGACGTTGACAACGACACATTTTGGGGACAGACGACACATTTTGGGGACAGACACAGAAGAAACAGCGTCCTGACAGCTGCCAGGCATCTCACAAACGTCGGTGCGATGAGACCTGTTGTTGGTGGCGTTGCAGCCGTCACACCTCAGTGACGCACGAGACGACACCGACGTCATCCACCGCCCAATGTAGCATTAGATAACGTTTGCTTATCGTTTACAGCCCGTTATATACGTAACATATATACATAACATGTACATAAACACGAGATTAAACGTTGGAATGGATGGAATTCAACAGTTTTGCACATCGTTGGTTATGGCACATAACCGCTTCACGCCGACTCCAAGATGTGCATTAGATCTGAACATACTTGTTCGAAGTGCGCTTCCCTCATTCTACTGAAGAATTTCATGCTAAGACCGACATGTCTATTTAACACCGATTATTCAGAAGTCAGGGACATCAGCCAGCACCATGAACGACGGTCTGTTGGAGGTGGATTTTACCCACGAAACGCTGCTTATTCTCGAGGAGAGCCTTGGAAATGGCTCTGGCTGGCTCTGTAGATTTCCGATAAATTCGTATTCTGTATGTGAAATACGCGACCCACAAAACTACCTTTATAAACCAGTCCACGAGTAAAAAATGTCGTTTTATTCAGTATTCCCCAGCACAGGAAAAAAAGGTCGTACTATAGGGTCATATATCAGAATAGTGCCCCTTGTGGGAGTATACACATTAAATTGATCTATCTGCTAGAACACTGGGAAACATGCAGCGCTCGAGCGGAGAGCGGGGCCTTTTCAACGATGATACCACCCGGTGGCAATGTACACGGCACACAGTACACCGTACACTGCCGGTTGGTGGAGCAACCCATTGCCCCGTTCCATAGGGGATGATCCATCCATCAATCCCTTCGATCCCATCCATCCATCCAATCCATCCATCCAATACGTCCATCCAATACATCCATCCAATACATCCATCCAATACATCCATCCAATACATGCAGTGAATTCATCCGATCCATCCAGTTAATCCATCCAGTCCTTTCCATCCCATCAATCCCATACAATTATCCCATCCAATCCATCCAATCCATCTAACCCATCCAATCATTCAATTATCCAATGCATCCAATCCATCCAATCCATCCAATCCAATAAATCCATCCACCCATGGGAAGGCTCGCATTTGGCGCTTATGGGAAGACTACAATAGAAGCCTTAATGGGGGATATGGGCTGGACAAGTGTTGAAGTGAAGGAAGCGCAGAGTAAAATTGATTTTGAGAACGACTAAGGAATATGAAGGAAAGTAAATGGGTGGTGAGAGTATCGAAGTATTTGTGCAGGAAAAAGGATTTACCCACCGTGGAGAGAAATAACTATAGTAAGCTTACCAGCCAGTATGCAACCGGTATATTAAGCAACATGGTAACAATGAACGTTACATGCGAAGTCAGTGAAGCTGAGATAATCTCCTCAGTGGCGGCAATGGAACAGAAACCAGCTATGAGTAACTGCCTCAAAGGCAAAAAACTGTGGCTTCAATCCAGCTTTGAAGGTGGTTGGACAGCGAAGCTGTAAACGACACCCACGGCGATTACCCATTGTGACGTCACTTGAATTCACACACGTGGCTCTACAAAGAGTGAAACCAAAGACAAGTGAAATGTATTTAACCACACGCTTTATTACTTCACAACGACATTATATTCACGCTGCTCTGCTGGCGTCTTTACTTTCCGTGGTCTACCCATGGTAGCCTGGAATGAACTGAATGAGTTGCTAGACTGTGGTGACGTCACTACGTGACTTCTATGCTGTTGGGTACTTTTCCACCCGCAGTAGCTTACGTAACCGTAATCTTTACCGGGAAAGACACGCGTGCAGATGTCATTAGCATAATTATATGGTTTGCACTTCACACGAAGGTTTTGAATGACGTCAACCCCTTTCGAAGCAGCTGCAAACCTAATCTTTACCGGAACGCGCCGGAGGCTGTTCGCATTGTTCATACGCGCCTCATTATCCATCGCGCGGTTTTGATGCTTGTTTTGTGGTTTTTCTTTTGAAAACGAGTGCTGAGCTGTGTGCTGTATGCCTGATTTCAAAGGAGATATGCTTGCACTAGTGGGGCAAGGCTAAAGAGACAGCGGAGCTGATCGGTTCCTAGCTGGTCATGGCTATACAAAGTGATGTTAAGTTATACGAAGCGTATAGGCATTTCCTCGTGGTCCATGGCATCGGGGAACGCCTCGCGAAGCACTTGCAGTGCGAGCACGGGTAGGGGAAGTGGAGCTTAAGCTATGCACAGGGTGGTGCGCAGCAGACGAAGCGCCGGGATGACGTCATGGCGCATGCGCAGTAGCGCGCAGCTGGTGGGAGCTCGGCCGAGCCGCCGCCAGAGGCGCCTGCTGCAGTCATGGTATATTCTAGGCACTATAGTCACGGGCACCGCGAGCTTCGGCGCTAATGCGGGGAAACGGAGAAGCACGTTTTGCGTCGGCAGCACCTCTGCGCGTTGCCTCGTTGGTACTGCTACAATTTGTTTGTCTCTCTTTCACTCTCATCTTCTCTTGCTCTCTCCCGAGCATAGCGCGCGACGCGCGCACTCTCTCTCGCTCTCATTTTATCTGTCTATTGAATTTTCAGCCTGGCGTTTTTTGCTTACGCCAACGACACAAAAAATTTCCTTGGCTGGTAGAGGTATACAGCTTCGCTGTAAAAACGAAATCAGGATATAAACATTTGCGATAGCTCAAAGAGAAGCAATTTTTGAAGCACGATCAGGATGCCTTAGAAGGTGCAGGTATAAAGCGAGGTACACCAAGGAAGAGGGAACATGTGCTTGCCGCGGTAAAGCTATGGAAACGATGAAACACGTTTGATTAGAATGTGAAGATATCGGTAATGAGTGAGTGGAGAGCGTCTTGGTTGAGAATGCGGTGACTGTTGAAGACAATTGAAAATATGGCGGCAAAGCACTGCGCAACAGCCGCAGCTCAAAACACCCTCGAGTGGCCGACAAATGAGGTGTTTGCGGGTGGTGGCACGAGCTGTCGGACGAGGGAGATAGAACGTCAACCAATCAGGGGTTGGCACGAAACCAGGAGTACTAGGAGCCTACAGATTCGAACGCAGAGAGGAGGAGACAGACTGGAACGCAGGGAGAAGAGATCGCTCGGAGACAGGGGCTCGAAAATCGCTGGTGTGGAGGTCGGTGTCATCGGGGTCCACACCCGAACCCGAGAGCATTGACGGAACCAGGACAACCACAGCTATCCATGGAGAGATTCGTCGAGTGTAAGGCTCAGGTATTCCTGCTGCATCTGCTGCTGCTGGGGCTCCTGCTCCTGGTTCTGAGCCTGAGCCGCCAAGCGGAGAGCACAGGTCACTTGGGAGTTTGACCAAAGGCTTGGAGCGACGCTGGTGAGAGGCGACCAAGGAGAACCGCGAGCCAATTAAGGGAGCGGTACGGGCGCCGCTCAGCTGTAGCGGTCGTACTTGGACGGCCTTCGTCTCCGACAACGTCGCAATTGGACTTAGGTCTTGGACTGCGACAAACGCGGTTGACTCTGTGGCAGTTTCGGTTTCGTTATCTATCTGCATCCGTTCCGTGGCGCCAGTTGCATCACCTGTAATAGCGGCTCAATAAACGACACCAGGCAATTGTCGTGTACGACCCCAAGCGTTCGGTCGTGCAAAGGTGCATGCCGTTGGGGTCTGTGCCTCGGGCGTAACCGTAAGTGGCGACCGCACGGTTGCCCCCCCCCCCCCCCCCCCGCCCCCGGTTCTGCTCGGTTACACTCGTAACAAGTTGGCGACGAGGTGAAAATGACTTCTACTGCTGCACTACTTCCGAACTTCAGACGCTACCCTGAGGTGTTCAGACGCTACCGGGTGCTAACCAAGGAGGTCGAAAAATTTTTTTTCAACCTCCTTGGCGCTAACCCTACTTCTAACGCTGCTGCTGCGAAGTGTTTCGTCACGCATTTTCGTCAAGCGCGTCTCTGTTCATTTGCGTCATCCTCTACGCACGTGAGGTCCTCGTTCGCATGGTAGTTTTGACACAACAAAAGTTCATTATGCAAATGTTCAGCAACCTCAAAGCCTCCAACGGAGGAGAGAAAAAAGCGTGCTCTTGAAACGTCGAGCGTCTTGAAGCATTCTTCATCGCCAACGACATTGCAGCAAAAGAAAGAAGCCAGTCTTCTTTAGTTGCTGTGGACAGAAGACGTATGCTCTTCTGCGAAATCTAGTTAAGCTCGCCCGGCCGCAAGACAACACCTTAGAAGGGATCTTGTCTCTATGTTTTTCTTTGTTCTAAGCTGAGAGTGGTTTCAACTTCTCGCATGGACAAACCTGGCTCACTGTACTTTCGTTTTTTTCTGCACTTTCTGTGTACTGTTTCGTATTGTTTGGTTTTCTTTTTCTTGTAATGAATATCATGTTTGTTTTGGGGAAAAAATGGCGTCGCCTTTCGTAAACTGAGGAACAACTCGCACTGGGCGAACCTGTCATCAGAATATCTATGTGTCTGTCGGTTTAGACTCCGCTGGTCTGCTTGAAGCCTTTGGTTTCAGGGATAGAAGGCGGGAGATTAAACATGTCCGCAAAAGAGATTAGTAAAAGGTGGTTGGAGGTTTGGTGACTGAAACGTAGGGAGACCACAAACAACGGAGGCGTACAAAAACAACGTTCTGACTAACGACACAGAAAATTTGATGCTGGGAAAGTTTTTTGACACATCCGGCAAAATTTCGCATAGCGAAATTTGCGAAATGTTTGCGAAATTACGCATAGTAAAGGTTCCATTACTTTGCGAATACAGGCTTTTCCGCCACTACAAATTATGTACAAGAAAACAGCACAACGATTTGCAAAACACAGCCAATCTTAAGATCAACGCAGTTGCATATAACACGTAATCCGGAACAGTGGGAGGTAGCACGAAATCGCACTATGGTAAACAGATGCTCCGATACCAGCTACCTTCCCTGTTGAACCAGCTGAAACAAGAAAATGGTGTTGAGATTGCAAACATAACATGGCAAGAGCTTCGTGACTTGTTCTTGTAAATTTTCTATAACATTACTTGATTTTATTCGAGTGTGTATTTGCACCAATCCTTTCAATGTTCCCGCTTTTTCTCTCTGTTTCCTTATTTCATAATTTGTTCAAGGTAGCGAAAACTGTTTACATCAGGTTCCTGTTATCCTCATGTTTAACAATGTTCCATCAACATGTATAATTATTCCTGTGTATATATTGTTCTTCATTTTCTCCGATATTATTCATTTTTTATATTTTTTTTTGTCCTACGCACTGTCCGTTGCTGTCATTCTAAGGGGGCTGTCAACCCGTCAAGCTACTCATTGCAGTAGCTTTTTGTGGCTGCTCCTTTCTTTTTTGGAACTACATATAAAGAAAATCAAATCAAATCAAATAAGAGAGAAGTTCTTGGTGGTGCCAGACAACCCGTCGTGCCAACCTGTCGTCGGCTGAGAGCGGAACCGGCGAGAGGTAGTTCGCTGCGGATTCCGTTGCTGTGGCTTGGCTGCTGGCTTGCGACCATGACCGCGCGTGGCGGCCGCGCTGCCTCGGAGACCCACGGGTGTCGTCCGCGCGTGCGTCGATTGTCTCGGAGCCTATGACGTGCCCTCATCGTATGCTTAGCGTTGTTCTCCCGGTGTCGACGATGGCTGGAGGTTGCTGGAGGCATGTGTTCGAAGAGATGGCAAAAAATTATTTGCCGCTTCACTGTCGGCTTTCCAAGCAGAACTTTTGCTGGTTATGCTAGGAACTGAAGGAGACTCGCCTGCCAGCGGCGATTTCAAGGAGAGGAAGGAACTGCGCGCTATGGTTCCCCTCCACCGGCCTGCAGCTTCCAGATGTCTGTCGGAAGCGAAGCATTCGTTGGAATGGTCCAGATCTCTGTCGCCAACACTGTTCACAAATCTGCTCTCACAACTGCTGCTGTTGGCCGGCAGAAGGGCTGTGTCAGCTTTCCTGTCACCCCGGCTGCCAAAGCCAAAGAGTTTGACGAAGCATGGCGAGATCAAATTCGGGGTGCTATCGCAAGCGTCCGTAGCACGCAGATCGCCATTGAGCAGCCAGAGGATTTTAACCTAAGCAGCTCCAGCGCTTTCTTTGCTCGGATAATGCAGCGTCATGACGGGAATAGTGGTGTCATCTCGGATTTGGTTGCCCCTTTTTTGCTCGAGTTCGTCAGTGCCGCACTTTCCTTCTCAATTTCACAGTGCAGCGCACGCCGTTAACGCAGCGCTCTTCGAGTCTACTTCACGCAGACAAAGCAGCACCCATATTTTGTAACGTTCGATTTCATTTTCCATTGTTTATATCAGACGACGCGCCTAGAGGCAGATCACAACGATAACGGCAGCGCGGCGGCATGCGAGTCATGCGCGAGCCGACTAGGTAGAGCGACAAACACGTATCCAAGTCCAACGCCCACGTTGGAATATATGGGAAGTGAAACTCTTGTGAAACGGTTAAAATATGTATAACTGTTCATCATCTGCATAGCGTTTTCCAGCATAGCGATTAGTACATGTCTGCGCGACGAGATGGCAGTGTGCGGAGACCTCCACCACGCGACCCCGGCGATCATCGATTACTGGTTTTCCGGGATCGGCCAGCTTCGCTAAGACACCATCTCCAGGATCGGTCCACCTTATTTGGCGAGAAACCACCGACGAAACGGCTCAAAACTCGGAATAGCGGGGGAAAAAGACGTGTAAAAAGGTTGCCTTCTATAACCTCCTGAGACTCGAACACAACTATGCGATATCAACGCTCTTCAAAGCGATTTTTATTGTCTACTGTTATGTTATCAACTTCAAAGCCAATTCTTCAAATTTAAATACAATGTTTAGATCCGGAAAACTGCGTCTCCATGTATGTGAACACCTCATCTCCGCATGTTTGCTACGGTAAAAACTGCAGTTCATTGCGTAAAGGCAGATATCAAAATGGAATTACGTGCAGTACACTGTCATGTTGACGGCGCGTCCAGTGATACGCAATCTCAGTGATCTCGAAACACACCTCAAGGAAGCGGGTGTCATTTGGCCGTCTGGGACGACACAGGGGTCTAGATCAGATGACTATCAAATTCTTCGAAAGCGGAAGGAAAGAATATGAGTAAACCACTTCTTTAACCACACATGCACGGTACGTTATACCCAGAATGAACATTTTATGTAGACACTTCCTAGTGAGTTTGTAAAAATTCTAGAAAGTAATGTGCCAGTTATTGTGCAAGGGGTTTAGGAGGATAAAGAAATTACGCGCATAAAGGCTCATACTCTATTTGAACGATTCTAACGCGCTCATTTTTTGGATAAGCAGTGCGTGAAAATTTGCATGCGCGTTACAATCGTAAATTATACTCAAAATCAGTAACAAGACCGATTAAAAAAAGGCGGCTCTTTCATGACCTACAATACACGCATGCTATGACATTCATGTCATGAGTACTCAGGAATACCTTTAGAGACACCTAGGAGACCTTACGGCCAAAGCCTTAGTTATGCTTATGACTATGACTTCTATCACCATCCCTTAGTGTTTCCTTCACTTAGTGCCCACGTCCGAGCTCATTTCAGTGGTTTTTCAGGGTTAATCTTTCTTCGCTGAGTCATTGTAATTTTTGCTGAGACATGCTCATGACTGACTTCTACCAGCATCCTTTAGTGTTTCCTTCCCTTAGTACCAACCTTCGAACCCATTTCAGTGGTTTTCGAGTGTAATTTTTTTCGCTGGGGTATTGTCACGACCTACACGACACGTAAGTCATGACGTTTATGTCATGACCTATCCCTTATGTTCGTCATACACTCCTGTCATGCTATGCCAATTTTGGTACCTACCAAGTTAACGAGACGACCCTGAGAGCACCAAGACGTAGGTGGCTGTTTCATGACCTAATGACACGCATGTCATGACATTCATGTCATAACATATCGTTTATGTTCGTTATATACTCTTGTCATAGAATGCCAATTTTGGTACATACCAAGTTAACGAAACCACCATCAGATCACAAAGACGTAGGCGGCTAGATATATAGATAGGTAGGTAGATACGTAGGTAGACATATAGATAGACAGATAGATAGATAGATAGATAGATAGATAGATAGATAGATAGATAGATAGATAGATAGATAGATAGATAGATAGATAGATAGATAGATAGATAGATAGATAGATAGATAGATACTGTCAAATAGGAAATGTTCGCCGAGAAATGCTTGGCATTTAAAAGCTGAGTGCATGGTAGCTAGCCACACTGCCATCGAACGAACGTTTCTTTTTTTCTACCTCCAGCTCGCGGTCGCCATTTTCCAGTTTGCTGTATGTGTGGCATTTCTAAAGCATTAGATGGAATTGAAGATGACTTTCTGTGGTCGGTAGAAAGCGAAAAGCAGGTGTCATCGGACTCCGATAGCAACTAGCCGATAAGATTCAGCTGTGCGCATGTCTGTGTGCCTTTATATGTCCAATAAAATTGTTTCAACATGGTACGCGTCGACTCAGGGTTTGTTACTAGATGTGCACGGTAGAATCGCCACCCAGTTATCTTTTATACGCGTGTGCAGTCGAGGACGACAGAAAACTAGGTGGGATGATGAAGATAGGAAATTTGCAGGCGCAAGTTGGAATCAGCTAGCGCTAGACAGGGGTAACTAGAGATCGCAAGGAGCGGCCTTCGTCCTGCAGTGGACATAAATATATGCTACTGCTGCTGATGAAGATGACTGCGCGTTACAATTGGGGGCGCGGTAGAATACTGTAAATACGGTATTTGTTGTAGTGTAACCCTTGTCGTTTCAGTGCGTACTTCCGCAGAAAACAGAGCAGGTTACCGACTTGTTTCATTTCAATAATTTCAATTATGCACTCTAGGGGTTAGTACCATTGCAGAGAGGAGTGGGTAACATGATGTAATTACATCGAGTGAGAGGAAATAGTAGTAATAAAACTGATGGCATTGACGATGGAGGTGATGACGTTGGCGGGAATGCGGTTACAGTCCGTGCTTGTGGTTGGTGCAAAAGAATGAAATGGCATAGAAGTGCGACAATTAGGCGCACGAATTTTGAACCGGTAGTCGTGGCGGGAAGAAATGCAAGAGGGTGCCGTGAAAAGCAAGTTACGTTGAACGGGGTTGGGATGGTATATTTGATGGAAAAGACAGAGACAAGCAGATTATAGGTCGAAGTAAGAAATGAGACAAATTAAGTGATGATTTCACTGATGTGACACTTCCGGTGTGGCGATAGTTAACCAAATGAAACGCTCAACATGGTTTTGGATGGTTTCGATGCAGAGGCATACTTGCAGGCGTAGTAGTACTGAGGGGGTTGCATACAAGTCGATTCATTATGTCGGTGCTGTCCAGAACGGAAAGCAGAACAGAACACAAAACAGAAAACAATACACCAAACAAAACACCAAATAGAAAACAAAACACGAAACAGAAAACAAAACGCAACACAGTAAGGAAAATACAAAACAGAAAACACAACACAAAACAGAAAACAGAAAACAAAACACTACACACAAAACAAACACTAAACAGCACAGCCCAGACAAATACACAGAAAGATCCACTCTAGGTATAGTCACAGAAGGTGCTAAATGTCCATTGCGGGAGCTATATAATGAAAACTCATAAAACTTGACTCATTCAGCGGGCCCACCATAACGCCACTGGCGGTCTAACAAGCAACCGCTACTTTAGTTTTCGAATTACGCCGCTAAAATCAATAGATTTATTCGTCTGGAAGTCCATCACAACTTTTCCTGCGCCAGTATATAACATAGTCAACATAGATCATGCTAGTTCTTATCATTAGAATCGGTCGGTGCAAAACGTACGAACTGACGTAATCCCCACCTGACATCCTTCAGCGTCCCGCCAATGTTGACGTCGCTGGGAAGTACCATAGTCCGCAACAGGGTGCGCCACTCCAATTTTCAGCTTTCGTTCATTTATGTCTTGCTAACAGAAGCTCTGTTCTCGCTACGAATGACGATTCCGCTATTATAGAAGCCTATTCTCTCAATTTACCTCGACTTAATATTTGCCTTTGGCACCCATTTAAGCTTACTAGCGATGATTTCAACTCTATGATATGTCGCACAAACAAAGGACAGTGTCCATTCAAGCGTTGGCTCCTCGCGCACGAAGTATGCAATCAGTATGCCAGAAATACCCTACCCTCGCCTCTTCTTTCGGAAAGCGAACAGGCTAAAAAATATAGCCTGTTCGCTTTCTTGCTTCTATAAGCTGTCAAAAAAAAATCAAAATAAAGCAATTTGCCACAACAATATCTTTTTTTCCCTTTCTCAAACTGCCGGGAAACCAAACATGACAGGATAAAAAACCGAAAAAAATGCCTAGAAAGTAAAAGAAATAGGTACAGTGCTAAGTATACAAACGAGCGGTACTGGAATATTTTGGCGCCTTCCGGCTTGTTATTCTGTCAGGACGAGCAAAACAAATCGAGCTAACGAAAACTTTCAAAGGAATGCAGATCAGCAAACTTTCTAAAGTTATATTTGCTCTCGATCACTAGAAGAGAACAGAAATGATCGCAACGGCACCCTACCACTTGCAGGAAGTCAGAGAAGTCACGCTTACGAGAAATGTTTATCGACTTCCGCTGGACTGACTTCGGACGACCTTCTTACATTCGCCTGTTTCCTTAAGGGGATGGCCTGAAACGAGACTGCCAACCACCACTCTCACTTAGGACAGGGCTGGACGCCAAATGCAAAAATAAAAAAGAAGAAGCAAGACTGCTTGAAGCGGAAGTTGAGAGAGGATAAATAAAGGTGGGTTCGATTCGTGCCAGCTGACATCGGGCTTCGATGAACTCTAGGCACGCCATCGCTAAGGGCTCTACGTGCCTTATCGAGGTCTGCAGACACGAAACTTCCTTTTTTTTAAGACATCGGTTCTTGTGCAGAGAGCTATCGTCGTTTTGCGTGGCCTCGTAGTATGTTTTCAGTCGTTTGCTTTTTCTTGACCAGTTTAGTGTGGGGGCACTTGCTGGACAGTTAGTTATAGTTATCTATAATGGAGGGCTGGGTGAAAGGCTAGGGTGTAAGTCACTTAACGGTCGTGAGCGATCGTTAGTAATGCCGGCCCGTACACGCAGAAACGATGGAACCGTTTTATGAATCGTGCGTGCAGCATTTGAAGAAATTATTGGACGTGACATGCAATGTAAAACTTCCGCGCAAAAAAAAAAAAATGTGATAATTGTTTACAACACCTTAACCGGGGCCGCACAAGGACTGTTTGGTGTTACGCGGTCTGCCCACTGTCAATAAGCTGTTTTATCATCATCATCATCATTGTCATCATAATGTCGTCGTGGCAGCGGAAGAGCGTACCTCAGTAGATGCGTACGTAGATACAAGACAAACAACAACAACAACAACAACACAACAACAACAACGGCGGCGGCGGCGGCAGCGGCAGCGGCAGCGCAGCAGCGACAGCAGCGACAGCAGCGACAGCAGCGACAGCAGCGACAGCAGCGACAGCAGCGGCAGCAGCGGCAGCAGCGACAGCAGCGGCAGCAGCGGCAGCAGCGGCAGCAGCGGCAGCAGCGGCAGCAGCGGCAGCACAACAACCGCAACAAGAGCAACAAATGCGTCACGACTAATATCAACGGATAATAGGCTTCCGCGATCTCTCGTGTGCTCCGGTCAGGATAATGGTTAAGTAAACGCATGTTTTCCAATTACTTCTCCTGTCTTTTACCTTCCACTTGTGTCATGTCTTTCGCACTAGAGCTCGTCATGTTCAGCGAGCACACACTAGCCCAGTTTTATTTTTCTCTAAGCTTGGCAAGCCCATCATTTCTTTCATTTCTTTTTTCTCATTTACGCGCTTTCTATCTCTATTACGTTTCCTGCATTGCTGGTCACACTTTTTGGTCCACCGCATCTTCCTTTACGCATGCTCCGATGCGCTCCGTCCTTCCCGGAGCAGGCCCCAATTTCCCTGTGGAGGTCAAAGGCAAAAGCTCGTGCTCGGTAGGCTTGTAGCCGTAACAACCTCGGTGCCGTCCCCTGTTCCCTACGGGGGTGCCGCCCCACAACGCTCACTCCTCCTTCAGCCATCTTGCACTCACATCGATCGCACGCAAAAACACATGTTACATATGAGCGACTAAAACTTGGGGATGGGATTCGCTGCCGTCACCGCTTACGACGCAACAGTACAGAGGGCGCGCGGGGCTGCTGCATATGAATTCATTAAGAAACGCGTTTATTCGCTCAATCGTTCCGTACAGGTCTAACGAATCAACCACCTTCCAACTGATCACGCGTCCATATCCGGTTGCGCTTAATTTTAGCAATAATGAATTCAAGCATGACACCAGCCACCAAAGATTAATTAAGTTAACATTTCGGTCCCTACACGGGAGCCATGTTGAGAAATGAGCCAAAAAGCGATAAAACATTTGCTTAAGTATGCCGTATGACGTGTCCGAAACACCTAGCGTACACAGGTGGTACATTTCCATCGTTTCGGTTGAGAGTTTACGTCGTGGTTTGAATATGAAGCGACTCGACTTGTGTTCCCAACTTTTCTTTAGCAATTACACGTTCCTGATCACACTTATTAGCATTCCCTGACAAAACACAATGTTAGCTAGCTCGATGACACTTGCTGCTTCTTGATGTCGTTTTGGTGCTGCTTGGAGTTTCTATTTTCGCCGACGTAAACATATCGAACAGTTCACGTATACGTATTACCCATGAATATTTCCCTCTTGAGTTTGTACTTCACATTCAAGAGTTGATGTCGAAGCTTTCGACTTGGCGCATGGGCAATCTGAACGTCGTGTGGGCGGAGGACGCATGTTATGGCTTTACTTACGCCACTTACGACACGTAAGGGACGGATGCTGGCTTTCTGCTTGAGGACGCAGACGGTGGCCTTGGGCGACTAGGCCTACGCTCCACAGAGCCGACGCGAGCGACATATTTTTTTTCGGCGTCAGGACTCGTGAGGACTACCTTAACCCTAGTGATGAGGGAGTTGACAACTGAAAGCTTTTGTGAAGTAGGGTGGAGGTAGCGGCCAGTATGGACACAAAGGACAGTCCGGTTGCGTCCCATTTCACTAGGACGAGAACCGTAAATATACATGGTAAGTCCATGATGTTGATATGCGTTGTGAAAGAACCGAGGTCGCTTCTGAGCCGCACACCGAAGCAGTCGTCGATGTAGCGCAATAATATCTTGGGACGTCGCATGAAACTGTCAAGAGCATGGATCTCAAGGACGTCCATGGCCAATTTGCGGCAGTGAGAGAAATTGCTGCTCCCAAGGCGGTCCCGTGGGCTTGCATGAAGAACCTGTTGTTGAAGGGTGAAATATGTGCTCAATGAGCATAAATGTAGCCGACTGCTAAGGTCGTGCACTTCTCGTGGTGATCTTTCTGGTAAAGATGAGTCTTTTTCGACAACTTCGACACAGACATATACGGCGAGTTGAATAGGAACGCTTGCCAAAAGCGACCTAACGTCAAAGGAGACCGTGAAGTCGCAGTCTTCAATTTGTGTGTCCTAGACCTTCGTTATCAAGTCAACAGCTTTCCAGACGTGGGTGCTACTTCTACCGATGGCAGGACATGGGATGCGATGCGATGCAGGAAGTTATAGAGGCTATGTAGAGGTCAGCGACTAAAAGCCCCTATGGGGTTGCAACGGGACGTCCGGCATACTACTGAGCAGTGGTGGACGTATTATGGCGAAGCAGTTGAGTATACAGAGGCTTACACCGAGGAGGCACCACGAGAAAAGCGTAATGTAGGAGCTCTGCAACTCTCTCTGTATATTCGGCGTTGGACCGCGCTTCAAACGGCAGTACTGGTTAGCATCGTTCAGCAATTCTATAACTTTGTTCTTTTAGTCGTACTTGTGTATGGTAACGGTTTCCTTGCCTTTGTATGCTGACGGTATCACAATGCCCGAGTTAGTGCGTAGTTTTATTGTGATAGTAATTATATGGACACTCCAGGCGCATTTCCGCCGTCGGCATCGCCGTCGCCGTGAGCTTCCGTATAAAGTCTATGGGCAATAAAATCGGCGCCGCGCGCTGTATGCTTTATGTGCGAGTGGAAGCGTGCGAGGGTGAACCGGCGATCGCGGCTCACTCTCCCGCACGCAGTTGAACGAAGCCGGAAGAAAGCGCGACGTCTTCCACACGCGTGCAACGCTCCGGAGGGAAGGTACGGAGAGAAAGGGGGTGGGGGGGGGGGGGGGGTTTACTCCGCGCCACCCGAACAACTGCGCCCGCCCGCCGGGCAGCAAAGCTCCGGTGGGAGGGCATGAAGGGGTGAGGGGGGGGGGGGGGGGGGGCGTACAACGCCGCGCGCTCCCGCCCGGGAGGCTGTACCTTGCAAACCTTCAGCGGCTGGAGCAGAGTTCTTCCCTGCGTTGTGTTTTCTGCGGCTTAGTTCGCTCGATGCGAGAGGCGGGAGGAAGGTTAATACTCTCGTTGTTACTGCCACGCTTACTAACTACAGCGTTGTGACAGCGAGTTTCCGCAGTCATCGAATGAGATGCATTCATGTTTTCTTGTGCGCGCGTGACACCGTGTTTGTTAATTTAGTTAGTACGCTTATGTTGACATGTTTATGTGGCCAATAAGAGAGAGAGAGATAAATGAGATGTGAAAGGCAGGGAGGTTAACTGGAAGGTAAATATCCAGTTTGCTACCCTACACTGGGGAAGGGCTAAGGGGAGACGGAAAGATAAAGAAAAATGCACACACCTAGAAAGGGAGATAAAGAAAAGAAAAAAAAAAACACGTACACACACACACACACACACACACAAAAAGGAACTCAGGAGCGTCACAGTCGTTCAAACAGGTCGCTTGACCGGAGGAACTTCAGTAGCGCCCTCGTCGCCTTCTGCTGTGAAGACCGTATCAGTCGGCATTCTAAAATCGTCTGCTCAGAAAGCGGCCGGTCGTCGAGGCGTGCCAACTCCGTTACGAGCGACTGTCTCTGGGAGCTGTAGCGGGGACAATGACACAGGATATGTTGGAGTGTTTCCTCGCTGCCGCAAGTATCACAGGCAGCACTGTCGGCCATTCCGATGCGACAAGCAAAAGCATTCGTAAAGGATACTCCAAGCCACAGTCGGCAGAGAGCAGTTGTCTCGATTCGAGGAAGTCCAGATGGAATGCGTAGTTGGAGGGATGGGTCCAGGCGGTGCAGTCGAGTATGTTGGAAACCAGGTGTGTTCCACATGGCTCGTGTGGAATCACGCGCGATTATGCGAAGCTTTGTTACTGCATCGGCTCTTGATAGCGGGATGGGTTCCTTCACAGCATTTTCGTGAGCCCTCCTCGCAGCTTCATCGGCCTGTTCATTGCCCATGATGCCGCAGTGGCCTGGGAGCCACTGAAAAGTGATGTCATGTCCTTTTTCTGCCAGTTGGTGACAAAGGTGCCTTATTTCCAGCACAAGTTGGTCTTGTTGTCCACGACGTAGAGCGGATAGCAGACAATGCAGGGCGGCCTTTGAATCTGTAAATATGCTCCATCTTCGTGGTAAGTCTTCGTGAATTATGTGAAGTGCGCAGCGAAGTGCAGCAAGCTCCGCCGCAGTCGACGTTGTCTGGTGAGAAGTTTGAAACTGAAGGGTCACAGCTTTTGCGGGGAAGATTACAGCCCCTGTAGAACCGTTAAGAGTTGTCGAGCCATCAGTGTAAATGTGAAAATGGTCCTTGTATGTCTCGTGCAGCATGAGGAGAGATAGCTGCTTGAGAGCTGGGGACGAGAGTCCTGCTTTCGTTCGAATCTCTGGTACCGAGAGTCGAACTTGTGGACGAGCCAAACACCAAGGAGGTGATAGCAGTCTCTCGGCAGGCGTATAATCTCGAGGGAGGCAGTCACGGTACGCCGATATCGCCTGGCAAAAGGAGGCATTGGGTCGGTCATTCGGCAGAGTGGCGAGGTGATGGAAAGGGGAGCGGGCAATGTGCCTGATGTGTGCTCTGAGCACTTCCAATGTCATATGAGTTGTCACTGGGTAATCTTGAGCTATTGCAATTGTTTCCGTTGTCGATGTGCATCGTGGCAATCCAAGACAAACCCTTAGTGCCTGCGCCTGAGCACTTTCGATTGTGCGGATGTTGCTTCTGCAGGTATTGCTCAGTACAGGTAAGCTGTATCTCAGATATCCGAGAAACAGTGCCCTGTATAGTTGTAACATTGCGTGTACTGACGCTCCCCACGTTTTCCCTCCAAGAAACTTGAAAACGTGTGAAATGGCCATTAGGCGCTTCTTCAGGTAGGTCACATGGGGACTCCAGTTGAGGTCTCGATCAATGATCACCCCTAAGAATCTATGCGTCCTGGTGTAACAGATGTTTTGCCCATTGATGGATATGGCGTAAGGCGTCATTGACTTCCGCGTAAACGCGACCAGCGCACATTTCTCAGGTGAAATCTGGAGGCCTTGTTCGCTGAGATACGCCGAAATTGATGTCGCAGATTTTTGAAGTCTCGCGCGCACCTGAGGACGTGTTACACCTGACGTCCACACGCAGATGTCATCGGCATACATTGATATATGGACAGCATTTGGTATGCGTTCCACGAGACCGACAAGAACAAGGTTGAATAGCGTGGGACTCAAGACGCCACCTTGAGGAACACCACGGTATGTGCAGTGTTGAGACGTCGGACCGTACTCGGTCTGCACAAAGAATGACCTCATATGTAAGTAGTTGCGGGTCCACCGGTACACGCGGCCACCAAGGCCAACCGATTCCAGAGCATCAAGTATGGCATCATGAGCAACATTGTCATAAGCTCCTTTTACGTCCAGAAACATAGCGACCGATAATCGTTTACATCTCTTTTGATGTTGGACGTAAGTGACCAGATCGATGACGTTATCGATGGAGGAGTGGAGACGTCGAAAGCCGGCCATAGCATTTGGATAAACTTGGTAGCGTTCCAGGTACCACTCCAATCTGGCAAGGATCATGCGTTCCATCACCTTCCCTACGCAACTTGCCAGCGAGATTGGGCGGTATGACGCAAGCTCGAGTGGTGACTTGCCAGGTTTGAGGAGTGGCACCAGGCGGCTTGTCTTCCATTCTTGAGGAACGTTTCCATCTTGCCAGGATTCATTGAATATATCCAGCAAGGCATTTCGCGCTCGCTCACCCAGGTGGCACAAGATGCGGTACGATATGCCATCTGGTCCAGGAGACGACGGCCGATTACACAAAGCAAGAGCCGCATCAAGCTCCTCGGTGGTGAAAGGCAAGTCCATGCGTGAGTCCCGTGTATGCGGCTCAATGCTATCCGTACCAAGGGGGCCTGTGTAGGTTGATTGACCTGCAATCTTTCTGCAGAAATCTTCCGCTACCTCGATGTCCTCTCGACGTTGGAAAAGTGCCAAGGCTTTGAATGGCACGCGTTGTTCGGGAGACGTACGTAGGCCTCGCACGGTTCTCCATATGTGAGAAAGAGATTTTCGGGGGTCTAGGGATTCACAAAATTTTGCCCACCGTTGAGATTCCAGTTTGGCCATTCGGCGCTGGATTTTCTTTTGCGTGCGTCTGGCTATTCTGAGATCATGGATGGACTTAGTGCGTCGGTATCTTCGCTCGGCCCGCCGACGAATCGCACGGAGTCGCTCTAACTCCACGTCGGATTCGGAGAACCTTGGATTGCATTTCAGCGTGCACATCGCATTCTGTGTTGCCTCCTTGATAGCTTGCTGAAGGCCAGAAGGGAGACCGTTGCGACAAGCTTCTTCCATGCTGGTTTCGAATGTAGACCAGTCAATTCGCCGGATTGTGTTTGGCGAATGGCAGCTGGCCAAACCCTTGATCTTAAGGTAACTGGGGATATGATCACTCCCATGTGTCTCAATGTCTAAAAACCACTTTACACGAGTAGCCAAGCGACGTGACACAAAAGCCAAGTCTAAGCAACTGCTGTATGATGAGCCTCGTAAATAGGTAGGGCTCCCATCATTAAGAAGGGACAGTCCATGGTCAGATGCGAATGAAGCCAATCGTCGGCCGGTTGCGTTAATTTTAGAGCTTCCCCAGATAGGATGGTGGGCGTTAAAGTCTCCTGTGATAATCCATGGACCAGGGGTTGCTCTCAAGATGTCTTCAAGTCTCTTGCTATCAAACCGGGTTGAAGGGGATAAGTAGGTACCCACCAGTGTAAAGGCTACCTTTTTCTTCTTAACAGTCAGGCAAACATATTGATTCTCATCATGAGGTGGCACTTGCTGAACGACGTAGGTAAGCTCCCGACGAATAAACACAACGACCTTGCTGCTTTCGCTGCAAGGTGAGGAAATGATTGATTCGTAGTCGGATAGACGGATTGGGTTTGATAATTTCGGTTCACAGATTACGATGATTGGGAAACGGTTAGAATGTACAAACTGACGAAAATCAGGCATCCAACATCTAAGTCCTCTGGCGTTCCACTGGATAATAGATGCCTCTCTGACCTCTTCGCGGAACGATTGGTGATTGCCATCCATGGTTCTACTCGAGGGCTGCTAGGACTGGGCTCAGCACGTCCAGCACTTGCAGGCCACTTCGAGCGGCTGGGGTTGCAATACTTGTCAGTAGCTCTTTAATGACATTCATTAGGGACCGCAGCATCGGTATGATCTGTCGGTAAACCCTTGGTACTTCATCCACCGAAGCGTGCGTGGAAGTAGACATCAGGCGGGGAGGCTCCTTGGCAGGCTGTGTGCGCGGAAGCGCAGGCCAGTCTTCCGCGGCTTTAGATTTGTCAGTCTCAATCCTCTTCGTGCTTGTATGTTTACTTGCACTAGAAGGTAGTGGGTTGGGTGCGTCCTGCGTATGATTAACACCACGTCTTGTACGCTTGCGTCGACGATTACGCCGGCGTCGTACAGTCTCAGCAGCTTCCCTATGGGATGAGCTGTCTCGGACCATTTGTTTAAGCACGGCAATTTCTCTCCGGATTTTCGGGCACTCTTTGGGTGAGGCATCATGGGATCCATCGCAGTTATTGCACTTTAAATGTGTTGCGCGGCAAGCGTCCACAGTGTGCGACTCAGCGCAGCGTGGACAAACCGTACTCTTTGTACAGACGCCCTTGACATGGCCGATCTTCATACAGTTATGGCACTGAAGTGGCTTGGGCACGAATGGGCGAACAACATGTCGGAAGTGGCCAACCTTGACATTCGAAGGAATGGAATCGCCCTTGAATATCAACTTCACGCAGCGGGAGTTGCCAAGGCGGAGCACATGTGTGATGATAACTCCTTCGGTCACTGGTTTGATGAGGATTGGCAGATCCGAGTTCGCTATGGCCAAATCAATGTCGTAAATGACGCCCGCCATGCTGGATTCGTCCAATGGTACACGCGGTCTGACTTTGATGCCTCCCAAATCGGTTATTTTCCGAAGCTTGTCCAACGCGCTACAATTTGTCGCGTCCACAGCGAGGATATTCTTTCGCGTGTTTATTCGAACTTCCCTTATGTCATTCGGCGCCACCCCCTCGAGGAACATGGAGAGAGCTTGCCTGTTAAGCATTCGGAGGCTGACGGAGGAGTCCTCGGGTACGAAGAGGACTGAGTGCGGCCAGCGTTCAATTTTTGTCTTCATTGTTAATGTCCTCGCTGGTGAAGACACCTTGAGAAACCTTCTTTTGGCTTTCCTGCTCATCACAGACTCAAAGCTGTCATCCGACGAGTCGTCGCCGGCGACCGAGTACAGTTCGGTGTCCTCACTGGTGGTAGACCAGGAACCTCGTTTCCTCGACGAGCTCGCCATGGTTGACCTTTGGCCGGGTGTCACCGCAGTTGACTCCGCGTCCATAGCCACAAGGCAGCGAGCCTCGCTGATGACCTCGCTGGTGCTGGACCAGGCGCGTTGATTCCCCGGGGAGCTTGCCATAGCAGACCTCAGGCAGGGCGGGCCTGTGGAAGGCTCCGCGTCCGTTGCCACGAGGCAGGGAGCAGCGTCCCCGAAAAACGTGGAAAACTTGATCAAAATGCAAGGAACAGAGATAGAAGCGTTCTATCAAACAGGCACTTCGTCGTCGTCCCGTGGCCAATAAAACTACTATTCTTACTTCGTATAGCTGTCCACAAGTTTGCTAACACAATCGATCCTTCGCCTTTCTGGCGAAACTGCGACTTGTTCATAGCCTTGCGTTCATTCGAAAATAGAGGCGAGGCGGTGGTGGCTACTCCAAGCTTTGATCTTAGCCACTACTCATGAAGTATTAATTTCGGAGAGCGTTTTAGTTTTATTATGGTGCTTTTTTCTTATCCAAAATTATTTCTGCGTTTTTGTAAGAATCGAACTACTTTACGTATGATGAGAGGAAAAAATAAACGTAAACCAATATTTTTTTATGAGAGCAAATATTGTAAGAGTTTTCATTCAACGGACGCCTATTGGAAATGAGGGAGAAAGATTAAATGAGAACTGAATATGTTAGCTTAGCCAAATGGCTAACCTACTACTCCACATGAGTAAAGAGAAAGATGAAATACTGGAATGAATTGTTCAAGTAAAAAAAATTGTTGGCCCTCCCACTTCCTGAAGGTGGTTACCCAGCGAAGCTGAAACGTGCGGTTCCGGTGTTTATCACGGGGTGAATCCCGAGGGTTCATTAAAGTGTTTCTCGATCATGAGGTTACACACAATTTCGGCAGCGACGGAGAGAACGCCGTCACTGACGTCACCGACGCCCGCAGTCCGCCGTTGTCACTTGCGTTCGATGTCTTGAGTTTTTTAAGCGGCGTGGTTAGCATCATTCGTCTACCATTGCCGCTTGCGATTCTTCGAAGTTAAATTGCTTCAAAATTAAGCCCGTACGTTACGTAGGACGATGAATGGCTCATACCCCCTTAAGCAATGTATCATACCGCCGTAAACGCGGCCTCCACAGAACAACGACAGAAGAGAAGGGAAATTCTACGCTGGAATGATTAGTGGCAACGCAGCCAGCTGCGGAAGAAGACGACGACGCTCGAGCCAATGCTGATGATGATTGTTTTCTGCAGACAGGCGACTGACAGACGCTTTTTCGTTTGGTCTAGCCATATAAAGCTTCGCTTTTAAAACTGAACGAAACATGAAATTCGTTTTCTTGTTTCTATTGTATCTCGTAGGGGTGACAACGACGATGCTAATGTGACATCCGTAAGATAAGACTTTGCCTTTTAAAAGCTGGAACGAACTGTTAATCTTCAGATTTGTCGTTAGGGAAGTGGATTTTATTTATTAATAAAGTTATGTAAGGAGATATTGGAGCCTCGTAGAGACGCCAGCTATACTCCTTTCAAGTGGCCTTTCACGATTTCTTTTTGCAGAAAATGCCACAAGCTCAGAAACTTGACGAACGCTAGTCGAGTTGAAATCAAACTCTTCACTGCTGAGCCTAAAAGATTCGACGACTTGCATAACTAAAAGTACGACGGCACAGATTAAAAAACGAATAAAAATAATTTAAAAAACACCACATAGTCGTAGCAACACAAACTAAAACGTGCCCAATACAGGGGAACACAGGAAATGGAAAGCTGTTCGCAAACAACACGTTGCGTGCGTAGAACACGCTTTTGTGGTCCCGGCGTGTACCATGATCGTAGGAAAAAAAGCCCTAAACGTGCTTTTTTTCTACTTCGCCGAGTACGCCAACACGCAGTGTCATCGACCGCTCGTGGGCATGAGCGCGTATGAACACGCGGATAGCATAACAGGAACACACATTGCGCACTTAAATTCACCTGAGTAGCTAGTATAGATTCATCCACGTAGAGCTATGCTTCCTAAACGGAGCCACCGGCCTACATACTCTGTCGTTTTCTTGAGCTATATAGCCTTGCTCCTGGAGGAACGACTCGGTAGCACGATAGAGGCGATAAAAATGGAAATCGATGCAGCAGTCCGTTGTCCTTTCTCGCCAAACCAAGACGGTAGTTTGTTAGACTAGCAAAATAAACTACGGAGGGGAATTAAGGCTCTTCGCTTGCTATGGGAAAACGAGAAGGCATGCCAGATCACTTTAAGGAGGCAAAAAAAATGTCTTTATGATTGCAGAATCGGCGGGCGCACGTCTTCGTTTCTGCGTATGAATTTGATTTGTGTAACAGCGCGTCCCGTAGTACAGCAACTGAAAGTGTTTGCCATAGTTAGGACGTTGTCTGGCTCCGAGGAGCACATGATGAACGACTTCTTAGAATAAGTTTTCATAGATTTTCCGTTTCGCTCGATTCGGGGCCTTCCGTATGCGATTTATTCCGAGAAGTGGCGTAATTATTACCTTCGGTGTAGCACAACGAGGCTACGTAGGTAGTCGCATAGCTTGATAAAAAAAAAAGTTTGAAAATTAAGGAGGAAAAAAAAGTGTGGGTGGATGTGGACATCTGGTCCGACAACATCGGCAGTGTTGACGAAAATGACATGATGACGGAGATAGCAACTATAATGCGATTGTCTGGTAGGAGATTAAGGAACAACGAAAACAACAATGACAATGTCACATAATTAGACTGCCTTGCTTATTTAACACCGGGAGTGATAATCATAATGCTGATATTTTCATGTATGATGCCGCTGCCCTCAGATGAGACAATATTCTTGCGCTTGTGTTCGTGTGTGTACCGCGCCTTTTCATATTTTCTTCTTTCTTTTACTTTTACTTCTTGTGTTACTGGAGCAACAAATTCGGCATATCGGGATAGGTGGCTCTGACTTACCCAACCTTTCCTGTTTCTACATCAGAAAAGGACGGGCGAAAATTTCGAACCGATTTTATTCCTGGAAGGAGACCAGCGTTTAAAGCTACTTACTATAGGTGGCACCTACAGCACCAGCGAAGCAATAACTACAAAAAGAGTATACGTAACAGAAAAAGAAACCTCTCGGCAATACGAGCGCTAAAACGTGGGTAAATATCCTTCTGGTAGGCAACACGGCAATGATGATACTTGAAACAAAGGACATGAAATGCCGATGACGTACTTTAATAGCTGTATTGCTATAACATTGTAAAGCGCGCTTGCCGTGACAATGGAGCATTATTTGGAAGAAACAAGAACCGACGTGGTGGCACAAGGTTATGGAATTCGGCTGTTTAAAACGATATTGCACGTTCGAATCCCAGCCACAGTATCCGCATTCTGATGAGGGCGGATAGCAAGAAAACGGCATTGAACTTATGCTTAGGTTCACGTTAAAGAACCAGTGGTGGTCCATATTGATTCGGAGCTCCTCTACTACGGCGGCCTTCATAACGCACTGCACAGTTTCGAGACGATGAACGAAGGACATTGGTTTGATTAGGTAAAAGCATGGAGATAAGATGCCAATGTAGTGGCACGGACAGCGCGAGTGGTTTGTAACTTGACAATGAACTGATGAACCAATAGATGAAGTGAGATCAAAACAAGTGAATATCTCACTACGTAGTACCAATCAATCAATCAATCAATCAATCAATCAATCAATCAATCAATCAATCAATCCATCAATCAATCGATCTACTGAGTGCTGGAAACTGCAGGTAACCGTATAGTCACACCACAGGCACAAATGAGACCCGATGCAGACATTTATTTTCGCGCTTTTCCTACCAACAGGCCAAGCGTCAACCTTCGTCAGGAAAGGACGCATCCGATAATGCAGAACTAATTACAAGGTTTCAAACAGTGACGACAACACTGCCGAGCGAGTGCCAATGCGCATAGCTTCGTTTACCGTAACCCAGGAGATCTCGCGAGAGGACGCGGCGCCTGCCCTCGCAGTCGATACGATTGAAAGAAAGACTCTCGGCCCAGCAAATATCGTATCGGACGCGCCACACAGTCGGACACGACAACTCCATAGTTCGCTAGGACTGCTTACAGAGAAGCTGCCGGAGGTAGCAGAAGGAACAGAGTTATTTGTCGTATTGATCCATGGCTAGTGCGAACGACCCGGCATAAACGAAAGCAAATAGATGAGGCGCCTGGGTGACTCGTTCGCATTTACTGCTCTCCGAAGACGTGTTTTCCTTGAAGAAAGCGAGCGAGAATGAAAATGAGACGTGAACGACCTGGCGCGCTCGAAGGTCCCGCTAAAAAAAAGAGTAAGAACGTTTTCAAACAAACAAACTGATGAGGCCAACGCTCACGCCGATTTCAGTCTGGGGAACGCGTGAGGGACTCCGGTCAGTGGCAAAAGTGCCGCACAATTTATATTTGACATAATATTTAATATTGCTCCTGTGATGCCATTGGGATTACTAGGAAAAATCATCAATATTGATTATATTTCCTCGTAAAAGTTTGTTTAAATAATCCATATATATTCCGTTAATGCTTTGCTGTGACATTTATACTCTGTTACAGTTGTAGACTTTTTGCAGACCTTTTGCTCGAGACTCGTCCACGAAGCCCTTTAAAAGATGATGGCCCACAACAGATCAAATGAAGTAATGTTGTTACAGACGTGTCTGGCAGCAGTCTGCCTACATTTTATAGAGAAAATGAAGCCCACGAAAACAAAGCAGTCGACCAAACGTCAGCAAATTACCTAAATTCAACACCATTCCGAGACAGCTTATAGCGTCTCAATAGTAGAAACGGCCTCCACCTCATGGTTACTGTCCCCCGATAATGTTTCCGATCTGTCTAATCTATTGGCGGGTGGAAAGGGAAGCTTGAAGTTGTGTTTTAGCGCACTTCAGGTTTTACCGCAGCAAGTTCTAGGGAGAGATCCGTCAATTTCAGCAACTTCTCAGGAGAGATCGGGGCATTCTAATCCGGTGCTGGCGGCTGCGTATGGCGAGGCCGCGCGAGCCCTATCTTGAAAGCCATCTGCGATGCGGATAGTCTAGGCTTGAACACAGAGGGCCGATAGCTTCGTGTCCACTATATTACCCATACGCTTGCGCGTCACGCGCATTCACGAAGTGAGGCGTCACTGTAAATTTTTTTCTTTATTTTTGCATTGCCAAGCAAGCTGTGGTGCCATGTATGCTAATAAATAATTCTGTGATGGTTTAGAAAGGTGTTTCGACTGATTACGGATAGTTTATGTGTGTATTTCGTGCCAAAACAGTCACTTTCTACTAAGACATTTTTTTTCTTCTTTTTTTCGTGTTACATATAGTCTTGACACTACAATCCTCCCGGAATGCAACCTAGAATAACTCAGCGAACGAGAAAAAAAAAGTGACGTAGGGGAGAAAAAGCCACAAAAAGAAAAAAAAATACCGGAAGCTTAAGAAAAGACGTGTCAAGTCTACATTCTGAGCGAAAGTGAAAAAAAAAAAAGAAGAGGGAGAGGAGGCGAGTCCGACAGCTGACACGTCTCCGCTATTTCGCATATCGTCCTTGGATTGCATTGCCTACTTCCGCCGCCCAACAGTCGGCCTTATCGCGCGCTTGCCCTCTCATCTCCGGGCTTCCGTTCTCACCGCTCTCGTGCGCTAACACTTTGCGAAAACGTGCTGCGCGGCCTGCGCCAATATTGACTGGACGCTTCTACGCATGTCTGTGTAGTCCTGCCAACTTCACGAGAAAAGAGACGGAGAGAGAGAGAGAAAGGATATGGGGCGGTTCCTCTGTTACATGGACCATCGGGTTTTCGATGCCTTTCCTCTATATCTACCGAACATAAGTAGCATACGAAGCTGCCTCTCTGCAACCGAGTGCAAATTCTAGCTTTGCCGACAGTGTTAACTGATACAGGGTCTGTGTAAGCCCACACTAGCCTAAACCAGCCTAAACCAGCACTTTACCTGGCGGTTAGCGCACCCGCCTCCAAACTGTGCATTGCCGGGAGATGAGTTCGATCTAGAGTGGTCGTGTTAGGTAAAGCATTGTTTTGTCTTCGAAATAGGTTGATGGCAAAGCTGAGGAGGTGGAGTTAGTCTGACGCGATAATGACGACGTCACTATAGTGATGATGAACATGATAATGAATACGGCCAGACGTAAAAAGACCGACAGATGCAGAAAACTCAGTTTCGAGTTTTTACCGCTGCCGCGTAGAGTAAGGTGTAAGGTGATGGAGGACAGTTAGTCTAGTCAATCTGTTCTTTCTACCACTTTTACAACCCGCCATGGTGGCTTAGCGGCTATGGTGCTGCATTACTGAGCACGAGGTCGTGGGATCAAATCCCGGCCGTGGCAGCCGCATTTCGATGGGGGCGAAACGAAAAAAAAAAAAAAAAAACCTCCTGTGCGCCGTGCATTGGAAGCACGTTACAGATCCCAGGTGGTCCAACTTATTGCGGAGTCCTCCACTACGTCGTGCCTCAGAATCAAATCGTGGTTTTGCCACATAAAACCCCAGAATTAAATTCAACACTTCTACATTCGAAGTAGGAAACCCTAAAATTCATTATAATAACGATTATTACCGCTTTAATATCTTTCCTCGAATTTACCAAGTTCGCTGCTAGTTCTTATTTTGTTTCCCCTACTACGGCCCGATTTACGGTCACTTCCCCGTGGTTTAACCATACCGGCTGACACCAAACCAAACTAAACAAACTGGGTTACAGGAATGTCTCCATACAGACTCTCAAGTGCAAATAATGACATTTTGCTCTTGCGATGACCGACTATGTTAGAGAGAGCTAGGTGCTACGGCTCCTCCTAAAGTCCTTTCATGATGCGGGGTTGCAGTGTGAATGGTGAACCGTCTGGGTTGACATCTATATTTAAAAAAAAAAGTATATCGGACAACGCGCAACCTGCAAGTCTCCATGTCAAATTCCTTGCGTTTCGGGTGGTGCTGTTACTAGATTGTCTGTGACTAGCTTCAGAGCATACCGCGTTTAATAGCTGATGCTTGGGCGGTGCAATTGCTACCAACTTTTGCAAGGCTAGGTCCACATGCAGCAAGCAACAGTCTTTTTTTCCTTCTCCTCTCGAACAGGTGGTGGAGTGAATTGGTGCGAATCCTTTCCTTCATTATGTTCAATAATACACCCATCGCGTGACCGCACGAAACGCAGGTTGCAGGGTTTCAGAATGGGAGCGCTGAGGTGTTATGAATGATTCAAATGTTTGAGAGTAAGCAGTTAAACTTTGTGAAGGATGCCTCCAATTAAACAAGTAGCACGAGGCCGCAGCGTTAAACTTAATTATGTAACAAAGCAAGAGACTTCGTCAAGTTCGAATACATGGCATGCTGTGTGCATTTTGGTAGCGATGATTTCCTGCAACAAACGTTTGCAACAGAAGGTCAAAAAAAAAAAACAATAAAACAACGATAAACCACACATAAGATTCAGCGACGGAGTCAAGTGTGGCTGGAGGTTTACTTGTGTTTTTCGCGTAGTCTAAAAGCAATGATTGGCGAAATGAGAAAACGCCAGATAAAGAGCAGAGCACCGTGACAGGCAAAAAGAAATAACAGTTAAATGCATTTAACTGTTATTTATTTAACGGCTTGTACTAGCGCTGGCGTGATGACGCCAGCGCTAGTACAAGCCGTTCCTGTTAGGAGTTAGAGGAAATTGAAATAAATAATTGACGAATGTATACCTCCGGAAGGGCCAAATTCAGGTCACGCAAAGAGCGAATGCGATTCCTGGGGCACCCGGGAATGCTAAGCCCCGGTATACGAAGCTTTTAGAGTCGCGCGTTTTCCTGCGAGGCACCTGAATGATTTAGCAGTCACAAGGAGTTCCGGTAGAGTGCGAATTTTTATAATTCAACAGCGTTATGTCTGCAGTTTCAATCGAATAACGCGTTTCGCAACCTCTCACATGTAGCGTCGCGTTACCTATACTACCCGAGGTGTCTTGCTGGCTATGGGTTTCGGCTACTGAAGGTAGCCGAACCCGGGTTCGGTCCCTATGTGATCCTGCCCGTGTGATCCTAACTCATGTATGCGATGACTGATCATGTCAGCGCCAGAATCTTTTTTAGTCTGCCATATCGTAATTAACACCAAGAAAGATGCAGTAGTTGCCTGGCTGAAGAGGCTACGAATACAGATAAAGGCACCATGAATGCTTGTTGCCTACAAGAGATGCACCCACCGTGGTGCCTTAGCGGCTATGGTGTTGACCTGAGCACGTGGTCGCGGGATCAAATCCCGGCCGCGGCGGCCGCATTTCGATGGGGGCGAAATGCAAACACGCCCGTGTCCCGTGCAAATTGGGGGCACGTTAAAGACCCCCTGGTGATCAAAATTAATCGGGAGTCCCCCACTACGGCATGCCTCGTAATCAAATAGTGGTCTTGGCACGTAAAACACCAGAATCCAATTCATGAAATAGAAATGTGACAGAAACGAAACGGCGTTGTGTTTACCACAATGCAACAATAAACAAAACTGAAGAACGTACAACTGAGCTGTCGAGCATCATAAAAAGAAAATCTGGTTTATTAGTTGTTGTTCTGTAGAAAAAAAAAAAGGAAATGTCGGGAAATTTTGCCATCCTGACTGGGTCAGTTTGGGTCTCGAGACTTCAATTCAAAGTCGGGGCTGTCTCGCTAAATTCGGTATGGTTGGGAACTCTATATGCACCACACAATACATCGCGCTAAGCAGTCTTATTTTTCTCGAACCTGAGAGAGACAAAGAGAGATGCAAGCTTTAATGATATGCTGGAGGTGTTAGCCAGGTTTCAACTGTTTCAGTTGGAGTGTCCACGTCTTGAAAGTCGCCCGTGCTGATGTCAATTTAGGCCAGTGTCGGAGAATTTTGATGTTGAAACTAAACTGGTCGTTGAACTTCACATGAGCATAATAAAATTTTGACTTGGCGATTTGACTTGACCAATTTGACTTATGACAAGGGCGTGAACTGAATAGCAAAGCACTTTCCAGAGCATTCTGGAGAATGTTGAATGTATCCGCTGAGTAAATGAGAGAAACAAGAATAATTAATCATTCTCGAGCCTAACTTCTGTGTAATCTTTCATTCCAACGAAAATAAATAAACAGGGACCGAATACGGTGAAACTGAAACGTACCTCGAGGTTCTTCCAGCGCAGCAAAGGGGCTGACGGCTGTGATTATAAAGAGTTAACGTTAGATCTATATTTCGTATAGATGTACAGTACTTATGTATAATGGTTGTGTACGGTGTGATTTATGTATACGTTACATGCTCAAGAGTGTCAGATATATGTATGTGGCCTGTAGAGCACCATATGTGTAAAACACCACCGTTTCACCAGACACCGTGTAGCTGGTGCGCATTCGTGTGCTAACATCTAATTGTCAATTAAAATTTTAACATGCCAACTAAAAAAAGGAAAAAAGACAAGTACATGAACAAGTAATGTGATTTCGACTGTCCATGTCCTTCTTTATCTTCGTAGTACTCAATTTCACACAGTTCTTTAAATAAACCGTCTATTTTATCAGCGAAGCCGCCAGCTTACTAATTTGTTGATTAGATTTTCACCCGACGCACGCACACTTGTTCATTCACTAAGTGGTAGAGCTAGTAGAGATACTGTTTCTTCGCGTTTCACTTCAACAACACATTAAACAGCAAGTTCTTGGTGAAAGGAACCAATGATGGACAATATGTAGAAGTAACTAAGCGATATGGAGAAGTAAAAGCGCTGACGTAGTTCTAATGATGACGTTCATCCGGTGCTCAAGTAGTTTGTCCTCCGTAAAAGTTTAAGCAGGGCCGGATATTGTCTACCGCCGTTACTAAGGTCAATCGTCGACTGTCTGGATAAGTAAATCAAGCCTGCCGACCAGGCTGACCTCCGGCGCACGTTGTCATTGGGGAATTTTGTCACTAGATTTACTTATTCCAATATTTATTCCATCTTTCCTTCTCAAGTAGACACATCAATCTTTTTAAATGAGGTCTGTCTGTCTGTCCGTCTCACGAAGGTTTCAGAGACAGTTCATGAGTGCAAATGCCAGCACATTTGCGTATCTATCTATCTATCTATCTATCTATCTATCTATCTATCTATCTATCTATCTATCTATCTATCTATCTATCTATCTATCTATCTATCTATCTATCTACTATCTATCTATCTATCTATCTATCTATCTATCTATCTATCTATCTATCTATCTATCTATCTATCTATCTATCTATCTATCTATCTATCTATCTATCTATCTATCTATCTATCTATCTATCTATCTATCTATCTATCTATCTATCTCGCTCGCTCATCTAGTCACTGAATGGCAAGAAACTGTCAAAGACAAAAAATGAACGACTTTTTCTTCCAGATCGCAGTGTGCGTTTTAATATTCACTAACGTATTGACGATGACGGCATTTCCTGTTTTAATTATTCAGAGGGCATCCAAATAAGTACACTTGCGTCAACGTTTACGAAGGCCCTGACCTTTCCAGTTGTGTTTTCAGAGCGTTATATTTTTGTTTTCTTTGTTTCCTAAGACCATGATCAACTAACTTACGAAATAATCCAGAGCTCGGTAAAATCGATCCGGCTGTTGGGGCGGAACACAGGTTCCACTGGTTAGTGGGAGCGACGGTCAAATGAAACATCCGAAAGACGCCGCTCTGTGCATATGGGATGTCGCTCTGGTAGGCTTCATGGTTGTTCTCTTTACGATTGCGCTTTTTCCCCCGTACAGTTCTTACATTCGTGTATTTCTGGTGCGTGCTTGTGCGTTGCATGGATAAAGGGGTAGTCTCCTGAATTTCTTACCTGTATCTTCGGATAGACTGCTTTAATGTAGCTGTTAATTAAACTCTAAGGTACCTGCATGTCAACCACTAACATAGCCTGCAGGTAAAGGTAAACCTTGCCTTGGGAAGCATTGCCAGCAATCGTTCCACTTGACGTACATTTTTCAAGTGCGTCACGTGCTGAACGTATGCAATCTTCTAAGCCGGTTGTGGTTGTGGACCATAGAGCATGGCTAATGCTCACTGTGGTGGATTGCGAAGAAGTGGGTGGATTATTCCAAGTGAAAATTAGAAATATATTCGAAGACTGCTAATGCAAGAGCAATGATAGCACTAAAAATTCATAATATTTAGTAGGAAAACACACACACACACACACACACACACACACACACACACACACACACACACACACACACACACACACACACACACACACACACACACACACACACACACACACACACACACACACGCACGCACACACGCACGCACACACGCACACGCACGCACACGCACGCACACAAAATGAAAAAAAAAACGTATAAACATTCGGTTGGACTCGATAAGAAATTCGTGAACGTAGGGCATCGTGCTATTACGTTTATTAAAGCTCGTCGCTAGATATTGGAGCCAGACCAACAAATAAGACTTGGGGTGCTATGCAGGATGCCCCGAGTTTGGCGAAACTCGGGATCTTCACGAGCTCTGGCGACGCCCCAAGATCAAAGAACAAATGATAACAAGACGAAGCTTGTCCATCGGCACGCCTCCAGTTTCATTGGTTAATCTAGATTCACTCTGGGTGGCTATTATCCCTTGGACGTTGCCATATGGGCGGTCGACAAACTGGGGCTCACGTGATCATACGGTCGGTGCATGGTCGTGCCTTCTTTCACTTGTTTGTCGTTCCACCGAGTGCATTACGGGCACAAGCAAGTTATAAAATAAATTCATTTAGTACAATAATATTACTCACATTAACGTGGATTGTAAGCATTTTAATGTTTCCACGATGTACACGGAATGTGTATTAGACTAATTTGTATTTAAATACGTTTCGCGTTATGCCACGAGGGGACGCTCGCCCCCCTATTTTTTTTCTGGATTCGATTGGCACGGCTCGATACGTGCTTGCGCTTCCATTTCCGAGCAGAGATTGGTGTGCGCCTGGTTTTCACACTGGGCTTTTAACAGATCGCTCGTTGCTCGCGCTAAAGAAAAGCTGCGAGTAGCGCGCGCATCCAGCTACAAGACGAAGTGAGCGTCGACTAGCGCATAAGTGGTTTGCCGCGCGCTTACCGTGTAAGCACACAGGAATGCCGGAAAGCACACATACAAGGGTCAGAAAACTACGCTTTATTTTCTTTTACTTTGCGATACACCTGCATACTGGCAAGCGTCGAGCGATGGCTTCTAACAACCGCAGGAAAGAGTCTTTGTAGTGGCTAGCCTGAGCGATCCGTGGCTTCTAACAAACGCACGAAAGGGTCTTTGCAGCGCACGTGGATGTTGACTGCCACCACATGCATCCCAGGTGGGACTCCAGCATCGGTGCAGTTACCCTGTACCCATCGCTGACGAGGGGAGCGCTTCACTTTTTGACAATAACTTTCTTTTTTTTTGCGTGTGAACGCCCGTGATGGGGTCCACAAAGTTCACGCTTTGGTTGACTGTATACCAATGCGGATTGAGGCATAGCCCCGTTAGCATCCACTAAATTTGGGATACATTTGTATGCGGCCAATTCGTCACTATGAATAATGGTCCCCGGTTGAACATTGGCTGCAATAATGGCGCCTAGCGTCGCCGCCTTTCGTCGGCCGACTTTGAAAGTGGCAGCACCCCTCTGGTCGCGCAGAACATGCCGAAGACCCATGGGCCCCCAACTTTAACACCGCCGTAATTTTGGCGGCTGGCGGAAAGTTGTCGCCCATCATTAGGCGGCCTCGATTGTATACTTTTGCTCACCGCGAAGAAGGCACTCATCAATTTGCGCTATCTACCCGGGGTACCAAGTGGAGGTCGCGCCAGCAGCTCGTCCCTCGCGACCTTACGGGCGTAGTTCGTCCTGTCGGCGATGGTGTGCTCCTATAGAGGAAACAAGTCGCCGGTCATCTCCTTCAACAGCCATATGTCTACGCTTTTGCTCACGTAGTACGTGAGCCAAATCATTTGCCGCCTGGAGAGGTGGTCGTTCGGACGGCCAAGGCGGTCCGTTTTGGCGAAGTAACGTCCTTCGCCTCTCTGACCGTGCAGTGCAGTTTTACCGTGTAACTGCGAAAACTGATTTAGGCACCTGTTGCATCGGAAGGCAGCCCGGCTTCCATTCTGAGTCTTCCAATATAATGTGACCACTTCGCCTACGCAGGTTGGTTGGCCCGGGTTGAACCCCAGGTGCTCGCAGGTGCCCCAGTACTCCGATGACGACGCCGGACCTGGCCTGGGGCTAGGGCGCGGTGGACGAGCAGCGCTTGAAACAGGAGAGAGCCGAAGCGAACGCACGAACTTTTCCTCCGCAGCCTAGTCACATCAGTCTGTGCTCGGAAAGCATAATATGCCCGCCACGCAGTCTCCGCAGACAAGGGCGTTCGCCTAACTCGTCACACAGCCAGCGCACTGACGTTTTGGAAAGGCAAAAACGACGCTGAAACTCTACGTCGGTCATGTAGCTGAACGGGTCCAGATGGTCATATTGACGCTTGCCGCCGCTGGATGCGATGACACAGGCTGCTGCTGCCGCCGCCATGCTCCCGAGTTTAACTCGAGGGGGGTTTCGCGATGTACGAGTTTGGCCCGAGTTCGCGTGTCAATCAAAACCATAGGTCACGCCCCGAGCGAGGCATGTAACTCTTGTGCGCGCCCACCACGGTTGGGCCACGCCCAACTTATTTTTCGACAAAAGCGACGTGGTGCGGAACTGAGAGGCATTAACAATCTTGACCGGCGAAATAAAACACGCACAACGCACTGTCATCGGTAATGTACTCAGCACCACTATAAAAAAAAAAAAGCGTCGACTTTCGCTGCCTTATGCATATGTCTTCTTGGGCTGTGATGACCCCACAACACGGTTCATTGCCTGCGTTGTGGCTACGTAGAGCACAGCAAATAATTATCCGCACAGTCACTGTAGCTGCTTGCAAGGCGTCGATGCGCCGTGGTGGACGACGATCTTGAGCAGTGCGTAGTGTTTTCCAACGACAACGTATCACAGCTGTCATTTGAGATGGCTGCTCTTTCAATGATATAGTGCAGCAAACACGGTCAGCGGTCAGCGCAAACACACCCAGTGCAATGGCATTTTGTCATCACAAGCACGGCACACTAAACAATTGCAACACCTTCCTGCGTTCGAAGTCTAATTTCCTAACTGAACACAAGAGCCCTCACCCACCAAAATGCGACTGCTGCGCTGTCGTTACGATATCCATCTGAGATCGCTGTTAGCTCAGCAGCAGAGGCAATCGGCAAGCACATTGGAGTGAACAACACACTCAAATTCTGCGCACATGCGCACGGAGGCACCTTCAATGGGCAAACGGTGACAAGCGACGAACTGTGTCGCTGGGCAGCACGCTCGTGTTCGCAATGCATCGCGGAGACTTCGCGCACGCAGATAAACTGGTGCATTTTCATTCTGCTGCGTCACTACGGACCCAGAATACCGCACAGCCATTTTGCAGCGACAGCCGTTGCTCCCGTCTCTATGGCTAAAGTGTCGTTTCAGTTGAAAAAGCGGCGGCCTTAATAGCCGCCGCAGTGAAGCACCTGCGGTGAACAGCCATGCCGCAGCGCTGAGTTGCCATTCCCCTATTAGACAGGGAATGGGCAGATCGTTGTCATGACTGACTTTATCGAACATAGCACTGCAGCGCCCCTGGCGACTGCTCACCGCATGAACTCCCTCGTGCGTGTGACCCTCTAGAATGTATCCGCTTGTAAGCTTTCGCCTCACTGTCGCCACTCGCGGCAAAAAAGTACAAAATTTAATAATTCATTATATGTCCGTTTGTCATCACAAATTTACAGCATTCAAAACAAAAAAACCGATACTTTAAGAAGTAAAATGTTGGTTATTTTATTTGTTGTATTTCAAGGTATTCGATTGAGGGAAAGTATAGGTGCAAGAATGCACCGCATGTGCCCTGTTCGCATTCGAAGGAGGATAGACAAATAATGCCCGAAAGAGGAGGCACGCCCTTGACGCGCCCGAGAAAGGCGTGGCAAGCGGCTCACGGCAAGTGTGCAGATAGACAGCGGGACAGTGACGGTATTGCTAAATTGCGATAATACGTTGATAACAATACGCGGCGCTGGCGCGTTTTGTTGCGCAGTCCTCTGTGCTTGAAGCCCGGCAGCACTGTGCCGCGCAGGGTGCGCTCATGTTGTCATACGCGGCTTTATCTCGACATTTCTTTTTACCTGCTGTTATTGCACGTTCCTTGCTATCTTCGTTCACTGACTGCCATCGAGCAAACTCGGGTAAAACTCGGGTGAACGAGAAACTCGGCGCATCCTGCATAGCACCCTTGGTTGCAAAAAGTGCTAGAAATAAGTAAGAGTTCATCTATGAAAAGAACGCGACTGAAAGTGTTTGTGTAAGTTCTTCGTAGCAAAAATGAATAGGCGCGTGGTGTCTGCAGGCTCAATGGGATCAAAGACTGGAAACGAACGCAATTTCTAGAAGATAACTCTAAAAAACCTGATATATCTAGATGTCCAGAAGAGGTGAAAGCAGTACAAATGATTCACGAACGACTGCTTGTGGTAAACTGAATCCCAAAATTTACCTAACTCACAGGTAAAGAGGGCACAGGGATGCGCTAAACAAAAAACAAATACTGAAAGAAGTGCCGCTTTAAAAGTTCTTCGTTCAGACAAACTCTCGCGGCGGATAAAACGGAATCTCATTCAAACTTTATTTTCAAAGGCCTCTCCGCTCTTTCGAGCCAACTTTCTCGATTCGTTTCGAACTCCACGCATTCTCGCACCCGGGCGGCTGCAACTCAACAATGCTCCAGCAACACGTGAATAATGAAGTAAACGTACTAGGGATTCCTTTCATGCGAGCCATTGAAAGGGGCTGCGCGGCCGGAGCAATGGTTCCCTTTGATGTATAACTGCGCAGGCGACGCCAGAGCGGACGGTTGAAGTCATTCGGCTGTGCATATTGCTCCCACTCGTTAAACAAGCGCAGTGTTGGGGAAGCTAAGGCGTGCCCCCAGGCGTTCGTTCGATCCCGTAGCCAGAAATGGGCCGCGAGTAGACCGCGCTAAAAAAGTGCACGCACAGCACTTACCTCTACCAAACGAAACGCCTGGCTTTATGCGCCAAATGTTCGCTCAGTTCCAGGTGCAATGCGGAAAGGTACAGTTAAAAGTGGTCGATGGGAGCAATATGTACTCAGTATCACTCAGTATGTGGATTTGTTAAGGTAGGAAATGTACTTCGAGAGCATTCACTGGTGAAAAGATCTAAAGAAAATTGATCACAAAGCACGATCGTTTATCGTGTCCACTCGCGAAGCCAGGAAGAATAATTATCAAAATCAAAATTTTTAAATTTTGATTTTTAGACTTATTTTTTTCTGGTTTCGCGAGGAAAGGTTAGGTTATCAAGAAATAAACAAATGCTATTGTCGAAATATTGTCCCGTAAAATTTAGGCAACCTCTACTAAAATTATAACGGATGGCCAGAGTTTCAAACCGACGCCTTCGTTGACAGCTTTAGCTGGTCGATCCAACGAGAAGGGCAGCTAGGACCGCTGGACTCCTAGACTGAGGGGACCATCCAATGCAGCGGAGGAACTGCCCAAACTCGCTTCACTCGTGTGCTTTGGTGAATAAAGTTTATTCTCTCTTTCTCTTGACAGCGTATCCTAGTCGTCATCAACACTCAGTTTGCTACGTCGTCCTCAGCTTTCGCAGAAGCGGCAAAGACCACATGCTGGCCAGAAATGATATTACGGGACAGAAATACGCTTTTGATGTACGTGGCAATATAAGAAGATCCAACAGCTGCGAATTTATTTCAATCTGTAAGGAAATTTACTCATAGAATTGACAAAGATCGGCTTGCAATCGTTGAGTTACGTTACGTTATTCACTCCCTGACGCTGCCACATCAAACGACAACTTCAGTGTTTTGGTTTTATCTCTGCTTCTAGAGGCATTTGGTGAGAAATAGTACTCTGTACGACGGAAATTATTTGCGATGCAGCAATTCTTCAAAGAGGAATACGCACCGATTATTGGTTTGAAAGACCACAGCCACCCTTATCAAAAGAAGTCGGATTCTATTCACGCAGATTTTTCGAGTCCTTCGAGGCTTGAAAGATGGTGTACTGAAACACATTGGGGTAACAGAAGGCAGAGGGGAGGCACTCTATTTGCCAAAATACCGCAGTAGTTTGTCGTCACATTTTACCGTACTGCACGTACGATCACACTTATCCTTATATTGCGCAAGGTGGCGTGATGATAGACTACATGGTGTAACTGCTCCGTGTTGGTTGGTGTAATCTACAGAGTAACTACTGCCCTTAAGAGAGAGAAAAAAAACACAAAACGTTTATGCACAGGTGCATTGAGGATGACACGCAAACGTAACAATGTTGCTTCCGCTTCCTCGACATAATAAAGCAGCACTACAAGAAAGTCTGCTCCCAGAAGAAGTTAAAACTGACGCCATATTCGCCGCGAAGGAGTGGTGCATTTTCATGCCCTTTGTCATTGTTGTGCCTCCTCTTTTGAGTTCGTCGAACACATTGGTTGGTCATCTCGCGCTTCATCGAGCACATCACCTGCTGGCATATCATGTTTCCGATATTCTTCACCACAATTCTCAAACTCTGCAGACCTAAATGCCGACGTCGGTAGGTGAAATGAGCGAGTATTTTCTTTTGGTTCTGCGCCAAAACGAAACATTCTGTAGCACTGTTGAGCTAATGAAAAAATAATTACGCAGAAGACTACTTAAAAGATACATTTATTAAAAAGGGATTGTAATGCTAATCTATCTAGCTCAAGTTAATTGGTTGATAACTTGGGATATCGCTCAACCCACTACGGGAGATAGGCCATGAATCGAGGAGTATTACTAAAAAATTGTAAATAAATTCTAATATACTAAATATGTAATAATAGTATACAATAATGAATAATCATAGTAAATGAGCTTAATTCTCCGATCTCTATTATTATAACTTTTAGGCGATATATGAAAGAACAGATAGAGCTCGCACAAAAGTGAGCTTACCGTCGTCTTCTTCGTCGTGATGCCTGCGCTCATTCTTAACTGAACGCACGTAGCAATATTTGACGAGAGGTGTACGCGGCTTCCGGGAAGCTCCCTATATTTTACCTCTTCGAGTGAACTTTCACTGCGGGAACTCATTTAACGCGGACCGACAGGCCAGTAGTCAAGGCTCTTGCACTCCGCTCTCCTTACACAGGTGTGGACGCTGACAGTCAACGCGAGCATGTCTCGCCACATCGCGCTCATGGGAATACCACTAATGACCACCGCCGCAAATGCGGTTATTAAGCTCGACAAGCAGCCAAACGCTGACAATACGCTGCGCCTTTTGAAGCGCCGCCTGCTTACAGTCTAGGGGACGCCCCGAGGCAGAAAGAGCACGCGCCGGTGTGAAAAAGAACGGTGCAGTGGCGCATTGACAGCTTCCTCAGCCTCCAGCACCAACGCCAGCCTTTCCAATGCTGCATGGATTTAGCGAGGCGTGAACGTCGTCAGAGTCGAGTTGCAAGCGTCGAGTGGAACCGAAAGCACCTCCCGCATCTCTGCATGGGCGAGCGAATTCGGCATTTCGCTGAATAAATAACGACCAACGCTCGTTTTCCATCCATCCCTCTCTCTCTCTTTCGTTCTTTCTATCTCGCTCTCGACATTCAAAACTACGCTCTCTGGACAAGATCGGACGAGGCCGGGAGCACGCGCGCCAAGCGCGCGATGATAATTTCGACCCCGCAAGCACGCTTTAAAGCTTCGTGCTTCGCCACCTGGACGTTTATTTTTGCGAGCAGATGCGCGTTTTTCTGTCTCTAAAACGGCGCAGAGAAGGGGAAGCTAGAGACTGCATCACGTGATTGCGGCTGGTGTTCAAGGTGCAGTACGCGGTCGAGAAGGTCATCATGATTCACGGTCGCCACAGTGCAGACTAATTAGAACGCTTAACCGTGTCTTACTGCTGCAGTACTACCGCATACCAAATGTTACCGTCAAAACAAGACAGATTGAGGACGGAACAAGACGCGAAGCCAAGCTCTGTATTTTATTTCGTGGCTTGGTCAGCCCTCCATTCGTCTTATTTTCAAGTAAACACTGCAGGGGCGTTCGAATAAAGTTATGTTTTATAAATGATGATGCTGCGGCAGTACTATATAGTGCTACCATTAGAATAATTACCACGTGAAAAAAAAAAAGGTATTGACATTTCCAACCCATCTGATGACGATGATTATTTAATCTCCTCCCCTTTGAAACGGGCGGTGACAAATAGTCACCTAGCCTGCTTGATTTAATCAGGTATGCTATACGTGTTTTTTTATCTAGCAACGCAGCCACCAACGCCCCCTACGCTAATGCAGTCTTAATTTACCAGGTGGCATTCTGTTAGCGGAAAAAGAGTTGAAAAACCGCTTGTGGCAGGTAGTACAAATCTGCCACATTAGGTGTATTGCTTGAAGAGGCTGACATCAATTGCAAGAGATCACTTGTTGTTCTGTCACACAATTGATAAAGTTTCACGAATACTCATTGTCACACGGTAAAAAACCCGTATGCCCATACCATAATCATATATGGTCATACGGGTATGTGGGAAGGTACGGGATTTTATACAGGATTACTTGTGATCATGTATGATTATAGATACGGAAGATATGGTGCTCTTATAATATGTGTTTTTTTCAATAGTGCGTTATTGATTCCGCAGCAGACATCTCATTGCGAAGTTGAAGCCTAACAGGAATGATGCCATAACCATTTAAAAAATATCCTGTGCTCTGCCTCAGTTTCGTGGAACACGCCCACAAAATCAGCGGCGAAATGCATCGCACTTCTAGTCAACATTTGTCAGCACGTTGGAGAAATGCGAGTGCCAGCATTCCGCCGCCTTTAACTGACGAGGCCGATCCCGGCGCTCTAAAGCTCAAATGCATACTCGCCCCTCTGTAAAGCGTGCTTCACTGCTCGCTTGTGACGCTGAGGCGAAGCTCTTCTAACAACATGCATTACAGGCTCAGTGCGTCCTCATTCTCTTTCATCCTCTTTTGTTTAGGTATTTTTCTAAAAAGAGCTGCTCGTTATCCGCAAAAGAGACGCCGCGACATCTCTGCTCGATCAGAGAGGCTCTTCGTCAGCCTTTTTCTCTTTCTAAAACCTCATTTCCCCACGTCTTACGTGCGCTCTCGTTTCGTTGTCAAACTCTTGTCGTCGAGTCCGATTTTCGACAGGTCTTTCCAACAGCCTCGTCAGCTTTATTTGCACTCACGGGCTCGCTCTATCTTTACACTCAGGAATCAGTACGGAGACCGTACGTCTGCAAGGTAAAGAGCAAAACGGTCGCAGTCGGCGATGAAACGAGAAGTACAGGTACGTTACGACGAAGGCAGCAAATACGGGAGAGTTCGAGAAGTTTGCACAGCCCCGACAGACCAAGCGGGGCAAATTTTCGCCCTGCTAATGGACGTTGATGTGACAGCCACACGAAACTCACGAAAGAGATAAAAAATAAATCTAGAAAATTTGCCAGCGCAGTGAAACGAAGGAACGGTGCGTGGCTACGAGAGTTCACTTCGGAGCAGATATAGTGAGTTGAAAAAGGAAATCGTCGCCGAGGTGCAAGACGGGAATGATGGTATGCGAGGAAGTGACTCTACAACGACGAAAATGAAAGGGAAAGGGCCTCGCATAAGAAGGAAGTGATTAGAAAATGTAAGTAATACATAAAAAAATCGTGGTTTGAATTCTGCAGAGCGGAGATTATAAGGAACTACGAGAGTCAAACGGAAAATAGAGGTCGCGAAGGTCGAAGGCAAATACCCAATGCGTGAAGTGCTAGGACTGGGTTTCTTATTACTATTACTATTTTTCTTTTATCATGTACATTCGCTGTGGCCCGCCGGTGGAGCGGCTGATCGAAAAAAAGAAAAAAAGAAATTGAAAGCGTCTGTTTCGCCGAAGATAAGACGCCACCTTCTTTCCTCTTGAAAGATGTAGATGGTGAATAAACTAGAAAAAGAAAAAAAAGGAAGCAGGTAAATCGAGCGGCAGTAAACGTGGCCGTTTAGATCGTTCGAAAGACAGTGGATTTGTTGTTGAGGGAAAAAAATCGAGATGCAAGACGTTGACAAAGAAATTTAGAAAACCTGGCCGGAAAGCTAGTGGCCCGTAGGTATGAGACACCGACAACGAAAAGGTTGTTCTCAACTGAATAAGACCCAGCGTCGAGCATCAACACAAACAAAAAAATGAATACAGAAAGTAGAAACTATTTTGACAGTTTATGGGAACAGCTTCGCGCGTTGTAAATCTTGTGAATGGAGGAAAAGAACCATCGTTTGAAAATAGGGTTGCTCAAGCTTGCGCTAGACAATGGTATTTGTATTTAACCCAGTTGGTGAAGCATATTGAAAACGCTCAGCGAAATACGGACGCCGTAGAGACAATGAACGGGATGACATGGGCGGTGCCAACGTCAATTGGCAGACGTTCACACGATAAAGATAGGTGTACGCCAGCGTGTAACTCAAGCTATCGGAGCTGTGTGAAGGCCCTACCTGTCACTGAGTGTGTCATCACGAAGGAAATTACCCCCGCCCCACCTTCACCTCCCCGCAAGAATATATAGAGGGACGATACCTTTACATGAGTAACGATACCTTTTACATGAGTATCTTGATGCGCCATTTCGCGAGTCGCATTGAAATATGCTTCACAAACAGGACGCATTTTTTATGTTTAACACTTTTCTCCAGTGACGTATATATTCGTTGGGCTTAGAATAAAGCTTTGCCATACCGCAAAATAAAGCGGTCTTTCTCTCTCCCTCCCCAGCTGCGGAGAGAAAGAAAAGAAAGAGAGAAGGTGGGGATGTTAACCAGAAAAGTGTCTGATTGGTTTTCATACGCTGGGGAAGGGAAAAAAGGAATAGAAAGAAGGGAGAGAAAGAGAAGAGAGAAAGGTGGTGAATATGAGCATTTTTATGGACAGCACCACGCAGTCAAAAACGATGAGTGACTAAACGTCCAATGTGCAGTTACACAAAGTGGCGAACGGAATGAACTTGCGGGAATAAGGAAGAGCGCCGGCAGCTTCATTTTACGCCCCCCTTTTACGTCACAAGTGGGTTGGGCCGAGATCCGCGCTAAGCGGTACCGCGTGCGTAATCAGGCAAATTGAACCAATAATTTTACTTCAGTTATTTCTGTCCGTGTGGCGCTCTTGAAATGTAGACACCCTTCGGGAAAAGATTTGAAACTGGTTTCTTCAACTTTACATAATCAACATATGCCGAGAAGCTTATAAGTTATAACTAAGGAGTTAGTTGATGTACTTAGTCTATTGGCGATTGTGAATTGGTTTGTTCTTTTTTGCAAATTTGCTTTCCCATGCAAATCTGCCCTGGACTCTGTCGCTGACGGCTGCAATAACGATGATGACGACGAAAGTGACAACAATGACCGCTACAGCGCCGTGGCGTAACAGAACGGACAGATAGAGGAAACTGAGTTTCGATGTGTAAATTGCTGTCGCAGAAAAAAACGCTATATCCTTTGATCCCCCCCACCCCTCCCCCCGCAAAAGAAAGAAAGAAAGAACGAAAGAAAGGAAAGTTCGTGCAATTATAGTGTTCAAGAAAGTGGACACGCTTGCTTCATAGTTTGCGAGAGCATGCTCTAATATAAGTAGATCCTAAAAAAAGGGGGGGTATTGAATGTGCACCGTAAAGACCAGTCGCGTAGGGCAATTAATTAAACAACTACGCTATTAATTTAATCACAGCAACTGCAAGAGCTTTTCGCTGCTCTCAGGTTACCGGTGTCCTCATCCTTAAGATTTTTTTTTCATCAACAGAAATCGATACGGGGACTTTGTTTCGAGAGTAAAGTATTTCACCACGCCGACGAATTAGTTTCTCATTTCGTACTACTGCACCGATTCGTTCAGACAGCTTAATTGGAATCAGAGCATTGGATTGATAAAGACTCACTAGCAAGCTTCTCTGCGACTGACACTTGCTTGAAAGAGTCGAAGCTTCCAGCTGAATAATGCGGCTAAAGTGTACGCCCTTCTGCAGGTCTCAGTAGATCAAGCGCGTCGGTAAGTGGAGAGCGCATTAGCGTACTCTGGACAGCTGTCAGAAGCACACGCTCACCCATAGACGACGCACCATTTTCCAACTCGCTTTCCTGGGCACGACTGGTCTGCCGCTAATTAAATGGAGCATAAATTATCTTTTTGTCATCAACTGTTCTTGGACACTTCATCAATATGGCTTTGTGTAGCTTGATTCAGTACCTTTAGGGTTTACATACATTTTGGATAGGCTTTAACTCTACTTTTATCTTTCTTAGAGAGCAAGCTTTAAAGGAATGAGATGTTAGCGGGACCTTTGAATATCTCTCTTGGTATACATTAAGTGTCGTTCATGGGAGTGTATATTCCTGGTCTATTTCTACTGCAATTCTGGGCTTTTTATGTTAAGCGGTAATCCAGTTCTGATAACATCATTGCTTGAAGGGTATCTAGAGGATATCTGTAGTTTAGACTGTCATGTATAAAATCGGCGTGTTATACACATAAGCAGTATACTATAAGTGTGTTATATACGTACAGTCTTCCCTCCCCCATCCTAGTCTGTAGGGTTGCAAACCAAACATTGGTCTTCCTGTTAATCTCCTTGCATTTCGTTTCTCATTTCTCCTTCTCCGTCTTCATGTACAGATGTTATATGTGCATGCCGCATGCAAGACTGCTAGTTATGTATAGGAGTAAATAGGCGCATGTGAGGAAACGCTACCCCTTCAAAAAAACACAGGAGTTCACGGCGCCGCTCCCTCAAGCCATCTCTTTATATATATATATATATATATATATATATATATATATATGCCAAAAGAGAAGAATGACAGATCAGAGCGAATTCGCGGAAGGCTTGTAAGGAATTCCAAATGCAATCTTTTCTTCATGTTGGAGAGTTACCAAGAGATCACTCAAGTGCAGCGAATTTTACAGCAGAGAACAGTTACGCACATTGAGAGGACTCTGCGCGTAGGCCCCACCTGTTTCCCTCAGATGGAAAAACAGTGGCGGGAAAAACGAAGGACGAGCCGAGCGCACAGGACAGGCTGTAAAAATGTTTCACTGTTGCCCTTGTCTATACTATGGTTAGGCGCAAGCTGGACAATCAATTACGGTCGAAAGTTCTAAACTTGAAATCCTGGCGGGCGCCATACGAGCGCAATTATTTCACCTTTAGAACTCTCGCCCGTATGTACCAATGACTAGGTCTAACCGGTTTCTGCAAAGTTTCACTTCGATACAAGCTATCGTCTGCCTCGGGCGATTGGTTATAAATCACCCGCATGTGCCTACATTGCGTAAAGGAGTTCTAAAACGAGTACTGAAACATTACTCTAGAAGGTGTAGAAGCTCTTGCACACGCTTCAAGCCATGCAGGAAGGAATGAATTAAGAGCGTTCCGCTACACGAGTGAAGCCAACCGTCTCGGCTCAACACGTGATGATCACATCAGAGCTCTCAGTAGGTTTTAGCGCAATTCATATGCAGCCTGAGCTACGGCAGAGCAGGTGAACAAGTGCGCATTGATTGAGAACTACTGAGAACCAAGCATTCTTGGCCAATAAAGAGTCACGGAAGTCACGTGATGGGCCGATAGTGGGTGGAGGGGGGGGGGGGGAAGCAAAGAGAATGTCTTTACGGAGAGTAACTTGCCAAGGCTGGCTGTGTGGCATAATTCTCGCTATTTGTTTATTTGCTTCCTCCATACTTCAAGCGCGTCAAAGGATGACGCTATGCAAGTGTGATGGTTGGGAAACACTTAAAAGATGCTTTAATTTTGTGATAAAGTTGGTCTCGAAAGCCCCATCGACATTGTCGTTGCTTTCTGATGCAATAATATGACTGGTCGAAAATGACATCGGAGTGTACGTTTTAAATCTGACGCTATTCACATGCGCACCTGTGCTTGCACACGCATATCAGGTTGAACCAAAATGGCGAAACGAGGAATGCGCAAGACAGAAACGGTCAGGACAATGTAAACGCAACTAGTATAGTGAGCAGCTAACTCTGTGAACATTCTTTGTCACAGTTCGCGTTGAACGGTGGCTTGCGTACCCTCCCTGTCGTATTTAACTTTTATATTGGCTTGAAAGAGTCGAGGTGAGATTATTGTAAATGCACCTTGGGCCGCAAGGATTCGGCGAAATTATTCATCACTTCAGGCAACTTATTCAGTAGACAAAGGCCGTATTGAAACAACGGCACTAGTTCTTGCTGGGCGATGGAAGGTGGGCGCGTTTAAGTTGAAGACTAGAGACAATAACGCCAACAAACATGCATTAGCTGCAGCTCTTTTTTCTTCTTATTTTTTTTGGGGGGGGGGGGGGTAATTAGCTACTAGCGTTGAATATAAATGAGCGATGGTGGGCTGTAAGCGTGCACAGTGCTACAGGGTGGCACCAAAACGCAAGCATTGGTTGCGACGACGGTGGATCTAGACCGTACTGATGCATAGCTTAGGAAACTGAATGAATACGATCCCATTTCGACGGCCAGTACTGCGGCTCAGCATCATGTCTTTGTCGTTCATGAAAAAGAAAAGAATGTTGAACCAAGTGTTGTGACGAAGAACCGAGCGACGCATATCACGAAAGTGGGCTTTGGGGGCGAAATGAAATAGGAAAATGGAAAATAAGATAGGGCAGAGAGACCAGACTGCAGGCTCTATCGAACAAAGGCGGCCTTCAGTAAACACTGATACGCGTCTACAAACAACGACTCTGTCTTCCGCTGCGTTAGAAATAAGGCTGCAGAGGTAATTACTCCACATTGGGAGACAGAGAGAAACAGCTCGGGCTTTCCACATACTACTATTAAATTTCTTTGTTCCTGGTAAAAAGAAAACAAAATGAATAAAAACCTCGGACGAAGCCAGATACTCTGCCAAATCTAAAAGCATAGTTCAGTGGCGTTCGCTCATACGTTTCACGGCGAAGAGCCTTCATAATATACTTCTTGTACTTGGTTTAGGTTAGTATTGAAGTTTGCGTAAACCGTCTTCGTGACATTTTAATGTATTTTGCTGGATTTTATGAGACCGATTCATAGCCACATTGGAAGACGCGGTCGGTGTTAATGGTTTTGAAGACACTTTTTGCGACTGACACAAGCTCAGGTCGAGACACATATTGCCTTCTCGTTTCTTTTATTAGAGTGCAGGAGACGTGCGATAACACGATCTGCAGGCCCAACGCGAAGATAAATTCAATCAATCAAATAATCCAACTTTACGTTCCTAGTATTCACTAGAAGAATAAAATGCGTTGTACGACCGAGGAGGTCATTTATAGGTCATATATATATATATATATATATATATATAAGTGTGTGTGTGTGTGTGTGTGTGTGTGTGTGTGTGTGTGTGTGTGTGTGTGTGTGTGTGTGTGTGTGTGTGCGTGTGTGTGTGTGTGTGTGTGTGAACGATGGTAAACGCTACGCATGCACAGTCCCGAATATGCCACTGAAGTATAAGCTTTAGTTATGGTAGATCTAGAGTGCAGATATATAGTCCAGGAAACTGAATACGGATCCCATTTCGACGGCGAGCATCGCCGCTTGTCAATACATTACAATGTACTGGCTGACAGGTTAGATTTATGATGTGCACTACACTGTTGGTCTACAGAGCTTCAATTGCAGCTTCAAGATTATGGACACGTCCATAATCTTGTAAAGGCCAGCACATACGATTTTGAAATTCACTATAACAAGTGCACCTTGTACGCAGCGACCCAGCTAAAGACAAGAACTCCTGAACTGACTTCACACAAGGTTCGCATATCTGGGAGCTGAGTATCTTGTAAAAACTAAAAGAACGGCTATTTCAAGCCTACCGAGCGTTGAAGCCTATCGTGAATGTTATAAAAATGCAGGCCTACACGCGACAAGAAGCAATTAGTTTCAGAGAAGGTAAAACTAACGTTAGGGGCGTAATTAGAGCCAATTCAATCTAAAATTAACCACTTTTTACTTAACACCTGTAAAGGATGCACCACCGCACATATAGACGTGCTGAGGCAAAGTCACCGTACGGCACACTTTTGGGAAATGGAGTCAGCTCAAGCATGGCTCGCGCGAGGCTATGATGTCTGGAAGGCGCCTTCACCGGTGTCCACAAGAAGAGATAACTAGTGAGAGAGTAGGTAAAAACGATAAGTACGTAGCTAACGCCAATATGAACGAAAATTAGCCACATTGCCCCGTAGACTGCACTATCTGAAGGATTGACTCACATGTCTTCGTGGTTAAAAAAAAAAAAAAGAAACGTCGCTGTTTCACCCGAAAGGCGAAGCATCAATTGCAATAGCAAAGTAGTAGAGCACTATACGGAGTAAGGACAGCAGTTTTATCAGCTGTATAAACTTGGTCACGTGGCAGCACCAGCAACTCGCAGAACTGTTGTCGACGCCGTCGGCGCTTTGCCCGCGTTCGCACCGAATGCGCGCGGCGTTGGTGACTGTTGCCGGTGCCTCTGGGGGCGGCTCGGAGGTTTTCGACGAGATCAGAACGGGACACTCGTCGAAGCAGCGTCGGAAGTCTTTACCACCTATCTCGCCTCACAACGTTTTTATATAAATAGGCATTTGGAGCCGCAGCTAAACGTCGCCTCCCTTCCACCCCTCCCCCCTGCCCCCTGCCCCTCCCCCATGGCCTTTCGCGCGACGGAAGAAGTCGCGTTTGCGCGCCACCGTGCGTTCGCTCTCCGTGGAAGCATGCGTCCCTGGCGCGCTTTCACTCGCACATACAGCATACGGCGCGCGGCGACGATTTCATCGCCGTTGGACTTCATTCGGAAGCTCACGGCGACGTCGATGGCGACGGCGACGCAGATGGCAGAAATCCACTTAGAGTGTGTGTATAATTGCTACCACAATAAAAAAAAGAACTGGTCAACCAACCTGAAAATTATGCAATTTTTTGGCGCGGCTGTGCAATATCTCCGGGATCGCCCCACGCAAGAGGCCGCGTTTCTACCAGAAAGCTCGCCTTCGTGCATAGCGTTCGCCGCCAGTGTTTCCCGGTAACCATTACGGTTGCTTAAGCTGCAGTTGTCGGGAAGCGTGAGAAGCAGTCAGGGATATTTGAATGCTATCGCGTTCCATTCTTAAATTTACCATTTAGTTAGATTGCGCCAACTTGCCCATCTTACACAGCCAGGGAACGCGAATTCATTTGCTTACATCAAGCCTGTTTCAGCACTTGACGCAGGCCTAACACACACACACACACACACACACACACACACACACACACACACACACACACACACACACACACACACACACACACACACACACACACACACACACACACACACACACATATATATATATATATATATATATATATATATATATATATATATAATCGGAATCATTCTAAATAACCAGAAATCGGATAATCAATGTGTAAGGAAATACGCTGACCTTGCCGCTAGTGGGAGCCATATCCACTGGCAGTAAGCTTCAGAATCTTGCACTTTCATTCCGCTTATTATTATTATTATTAATAGTAGTAGTAGTAGTAGTAGTAGTAGTAGTAGTAGTAGTAGTAGTAGTAGTAGTAGTAGTAGTAGTAGTAGTAGTAGTATTAAATTTTAATTAAAACGCAATTTACTTCCCTTATGCTTTTGGTGACCTTACTGTCGATTGACCGTATTTGGTTGTCGCTAAGGATAAACGAAGCCCCCTTGGTTCCCTTGACTCTTGTCGCTCCCTACAAAAGTTGCTACATAAATCCTACAAGACTTCCGTTGACATTGTTTTGCCTGTATATACACTTTTTGATGAGATGAAACCGAATGTCACACGTGCTTTTTGCAAGGGCAAGCTTCGCGGACACTCGTTAGCTGCGAATAGCAGGCACCGTTGATTCGCTAGGGAGTGCAGAGTTTAGACAAGCACTCATTGAATAGAGTATCGAGCCACTCCTCCGAATTGAGATCGAAGCCTTCAAACGAAAAAAAAAAGAACGAAAAAAGGAAACCTCGGAAGAAGCGGTAAGAGATATACGTACGATCGCCCAAGAGATCCGCGCTAATTCCTCCTAATCTTAGAGAAGCGCTCCCTGTCTACCAATCAACGTCATTAACAGGCTCGCTCGCTTGCTCGTAAACATGGTCGGCTGTAATCGCCCCCTGATTATCGTTTCACTTCCGAGGGCTCGGCCACCGTCGGTCCTTCTTTCGAGCTCGTCGGCTTGTCGAGGTTCCGCATTAATCCCGTATCGGCGTGCCCACTAGAGAATACTAGCGGTGGAGGTGGTTAGTGTGAACAACTTTCCGAACCAAGAGTGTTCATGTTACGGCGCTGAAGAGGCTGGTATTGGCAAGATCGTAGCATTCGTGAGTCCGGTAAGCTGTATTGCCGTTTTCATTGTGCTTGACTTCTTCGTTCTGGCTTTGTCAGTTTTGTTTGCTCCAGAATGTGTTTCACCACCTCTGACCATGTTCCGTCTCTCACACTCTCTGTTGTTAGTGTGCGTGTGTGGTTAGAAGGGGGGGGGGGGGGGGATATAACATTACGTGCATAACAAACTATAACAAACATTAACCCCGGCACGTTTGTGAGCGCCAGGGTTTGTTAGTGTGTAGAACGCCGTGGTGGCGTCCCGGCTATGGCATTGCACGGGGTCGCGGGATCACAAGCCGGCCGGGATGATTGCGCTTCAATAGGGCGAATTGCAAAAACACCCGGGGGGCCCGCATTGTGATCACGTTGAAGATACTCAAGAGGTACGGATTAACCGAAGTACATGCCTCATAATGATATTGTTGTTTTAGCCTGTAAAACTCCAGATTTATTTTTACTTTATTGTTGGTGTAATTTTGTGTATCAGGAAATCAAGAAATCTGCAGAGTACAATAAACCTCTCTATATGACTTCCATAGAATATGAAAAGGCATTTGATTCAGTTGAGATACCCGCAGTCATAGAGGCATTGCGCAATGAAGGAGGACAGGAGGCATACGTGAATGTCTTGGAAATATCTACAAAGATGCCACAGCTACCTTCGTTCTCGACAAGAAAAGTAGAAAGTTACCTATCAAGAAAGGGGTCAGACAAGGAGACACAATCTCTCCAATGCTATTCACTGCATGCTCAGAAGTATTCAAGCTCTTAGGGTCCATTCACACTTGCGACTAGGCGAGGTCGCGCGACCGATTGCGACTGGCGACCAGAAAGCTACTCAAGACGAACGATGCTCACACTGACAAATTCGACCGACGAGTCGCTAAACCGAAATGTCTCACGATATGCCGTTCACGTCTGCTTGAAATGTCATCGCCTCGTAAAATAAGCGTCAGCGCATACGGACGTATACTTCGCATCTGATTGGTTCAGCTGTTTCTACGACTGCGGTCGCGCGACTGAAAAATCGAGCAGTGAGCGACTGACCCGAAACGGTCGCATTTAGAGAAAAGCGACCATTTGCGACTACTTGTGATTGGTCGCTTTGCGACAACTTGGTCGCGCGACCTCACCTAGTCGCAAGTGTGAATGGGCCCTCAGTATGGGAAGGCTTAGAAGTGAGGATCAACGGCGAATATCTCAGCAACCTTCGGTGTGCAGAAGACATTGTCCAATTCAGAAACAATGGGGACGAATTACAGCAAATGATTGAGGACCTTAACCGATAAAGTGTAATTGTGGGGTTGAAGATCAATATGCAGAAGACAATGTTATTGCTCGATAGCCTGGCAAGAGAACCAGAATTCAGAATCGCCAGTCAGCCTCTAGAGGCTGTAGAAGAGTACGCTTACCTGGGTCAATTACTTACAGAAGGAAGAAAATTTCCATAAGAAGTAAATTTACAGAAGAATAAAAATGGGTTGGAGTGCATACGGCAGGCATTGCCAAATCTTGACAGGGAGCTTACCACTGTCATTTAAAAAAATGTGTACAGTTATTGAATTCTAGCGGTGTTAACATATGGGGCAGAATCTTGTCGGTTAACAAAGAAGCTCGAGAGCAAGTTAAGGACCGATGTGCGTTAAAGAGCGATGAAACGATGCGAGTTGAAGAGCGATGGGACGAAAAATGTTAGGCCTAACATTAAGACACAGGAAGAGAGCGGTGTGGATTAGACAGCAAACGGGGATAGCCATATTCTAGTTGACATTACGAGAAACAAATGGAGTTGGACAGGCCATGTAATGCGTAGGGTGGACCATTAGAGTTACAGAAATGGTGGTGACAAGGGAAAGGAAGCGCAGTCGAGGACGGCAGAAAACTATAGGTGGGGTGATGAAATGAGAAAATTTGCAGGTGGAACGTGGAGTCAGCTAGCGCAAGAAAGAGGCCTTCCTCCTGCAGTGTACATAAATATAGGCTGATGATGACGATGTAAGTAGGGGTGAGTTTGGGTGAACGTGTACATACATGCGCGTGCGAATTCGGGTTTATTTTATTCTGAACTAATAATGACCTTTCATAGCACGATTCTTCAAATTCCGCTTGATTACTTGAAGGTGCGGAGATAACTTGCATAACAAATTGTAATGTGCATGCTGCTGATCATCAGAATTTGACTAATGCACTGTAATTGATTTCCATATCAATGTTATGGAAAGGATTACGCGTCCTCTTATTAAGTATGAAAGCAAACAATATTGACCTTACATCAGCTTTACATCAGCCTATATCCTATCAAACAGCGAGAAATAATACGAAATACCACTCAAGGAAAAATTGAGATATGTTTTCGTATAACATGTTGTAAGTTTTCACTGAGCTATAACTTCTAGAACAGACAAGGTTAGTTTCGCCCAGTAGTATTTACAGAAACCATCTGTAGCTGATATGCCAAAAATAACGAGATATACAGGCGCACACATAAGAACTGTTATGGTTGTTACCAGAAAAATGAAGCACATACAAAAAATACTGCCACAAGAAGTTTATTTACAGAAGCAATCAATTTGAATCAGCCCGCGAACATGTTTTCACTAGATTTTGATGAAGGGATAGGATTAAATTATAAGTAGTTAAACGGGATATTGCTGCAGGTTTATGTTAATATTATTTATAAATCAGCAAGCGAGAACAAGATAGCTGTAAGTGTTAAAAAACAGCATGTCCTCGTTATCCGATAGTTGGTTAGGAGAAACATGCTAAGCCGTAACAATGATTCAAATTGAAATTGAAATGCGTTTTTTAATCATCACTCAACGTGAATCACATGAAAATACATTTTCTTAAATGATTAGACTTTGTCCACAACTGTGTCAGTTTACAAGGCCCAGTCAGTTAAAACAAAAATGACTGAAAATTGCTAAGATGCAATAATGTTGTAATCGCCTGATGAGGCATTGTGAAACGTTTCCCTATTTTTTTTTTTTTTTGGTGTGTATACTAGATTCGCTGGTGCTTGAGCGTATTCATAAGAAACTTAAATTACCTACAGTAAGTCTGCGTCAGTCTTGAAGAAATAATGAACACGATAGGCAGCGTTTTCTATTACTAAAATACGCACTAATGATTGGAGACTTACCTTGGATTTTTTCAAGACCTCTGAGCTGGCATAAACTGTATTTTGATATTACACATGTTTCTTCTTTGCAGTGTCTTAAAATCTAAAAAAGTGACTTGTAACTCTGCACTGTACTAGAACTGTTAGTGTTACTAATTGGTTTCAATGTTGCTATAAGTTTTGTACTTATGTACATATTTTTGGTTTGGAGCTCTTCAACAATATAGATGAAGTCCGGCGGATATTTATGTTTATTTTATGCGTATCCTAATTGTGGACGTGCGTTACCTAACAGGCTTCAATACTGCAATCACAATATGTGCCCCGATTTACGCTAAGATGTTGACTGATAAATTTTGTTAGAAGCATATTTACTACTAATTCTCATGCATGTAACGTCTGCCTTTTGGCTTATCTATATAAGGAAATAGAACTGTGTTGTTAGCTACACACCGTTTTTAAAGATGATTCTTCTTCCCTTTCTGGGGTTTTACGTGCAAAAACCAGTTCTGATTATGAGGCACGCCGTAGTGGAGGGCTTGGGATTATTTTGACCACCTTGGGGTTCTTTAACGTGCCGCAGTTCTTGAAGATGTTCATATATGAATAACAGAAAAACACTCGTTACGAAAACACCAGGTGCTTTTCGTTAGCAGAATTTTTCAAAAAGACCGATGACATGTTGAACAAGTCTACTGATTGGTCTAGTTTACTCGAAAGACCTGGCATAAAGAAACGAAAATGCATTACCAACTAATTACCAACATTTCACTAATCAACTTCATAAATAATGAAATTGGGGTTGGCGACCTGCCCGAAGCATTCTCTTCCCCGGCTTGGGCTGGCATTATAGATGCAGCGAAGGAGCATCCGCTGCGTAAATCCGTCTTGATGCTTTACAAATCCACACCTCCACCAAAATGTTACGGGGATAAATGACGTTTGAGAATATATTTACAATATCTATACAATGGGCAGAAAACAGGCATACAAGATGAAGCCCGTGCGTGCGACTATCGGCGATCATCGCCTTCGTCAGTCCGGTCATCATTGCTCTCTACTATTGCAGGTTATGAATTGAAGCCCGTTAGTTCTGAAGGAACACCCAAATTAAAAAAAAATGATCGAAGCTAGCGACAGTTTAGAGGTAAGCACCATCAAATTTGAGGTAAAAATGTGTTGTCGTTCTGCTTATTTAACGTGACTTTTTAAGCATTGAAATTCAGCACTAAATGGAACACCAATATTTTAGCACATAACTCTTGTCATGCTCCGAGTTCGTTCCAAGTGAACAAGCCTTGCGAACTCGCCGGCCACAATTCGTAAATCGCCATATGTGCCATAAAGTAGTTAATTTGAATGTTAACTGACAAAATTTTTCTAATTTGTTCATTATGTGTTTCGAATTCTCCTGGAAATAATATTCGCCTCTTGTAATATTCCTTCTCAAGTAGAATTCTCCTGAATGCAAAAGGTAATATTTAACTATTTTGTGAAACTGAAAAAAAAAACAAATAAAAGCAAGATATACTTTATTATTTTTATTTCTTTATAACTTGTCCCGAGTTCGCGTACGCCTTAGACTTCCTTGTTGACTGAGGTCACAAATCGAGTAGCCAGGAGGCAATCGCTTGCAGCTTCCTTCATCCGATAACCAAGTTATACAATTTATGTCTTATTACCGATAACTCAATTTCGCAACAGAATGTTTTTCCGAAGTTGTATTAGTTATGATACTTACTTGTTCTTATTGCAAACTGCTGATACGTTTGCGAAAGTGTTGCCTTACTTCGGATACTCATGCTCATTTCTTCCCTCTTTTTTAGACAACTTCCTTTTCTGGTGCTCCAGCGAGGCAAATGGCATAGTCAAGAGGATCACGCCCTCATTTTGCCTAGCCTTGCGGGCAAAGCTTGCATTATTTTGCCCCAATAAATGAAAATATAACAAATAAGCAGCTACCTAGCTTACACGAAGCAAACACTTCCATGTCGTTTCACGCCATTGCTCCGCAAAGGCACAACACGCTCGTCGTTTCGCACCGCCACCGACAACAAAAGCTGTCACGCAGCTTGTCACGCCAACGCAGTACGTGGGCGAGCTATAGGCGCTGTCTGGAGACACCCTGCACGCGCCAAAGTGGAGACCGATGAAGAGTGATCGAAAGCTCTCGCAGTGCATTTAAGAAAGCCAACTGCCGAGCTCTCTGGGCTTGTTAACCAAAGCTAACAACACCCCAACAACAATTGATGACGATGGTAACGGTTGCGTGGAAGACAAAGGGTGGGGTCTTTTGTTTGGCTGACAAAAGGTAACACATGAAAACAATGTCTTTACTCCGTCTTTCTTTGCATTGCAACCTACGCTCCAGGCGCTACATAAGCAGTGCGTCCATAGAGGTCTGCCTTCGCGCCTTCGCGTAGCGGAAGTTTTCGCGGTGTAGTCGTTGGTAATCTGCGATGGCTTCTGCGGAATAGCTACCACGTATTACACCACTGCCGTTGAAAAGAAAAGTGTACAAGCATTGCATTCTACCGGTGCTAACATATGGGGCTGAAACCCTGAGCTTAACAAAGAAATTCGAGAAGAAGTTAAGGGCGACGCAAATAGCGATGGAATGAAAAGTGTTAGGCCTAACGTTAAGGCACAGGAAGGGAGCGGTGAGGATCAGAGAGCAAACGGCGATAGCCGATATTGCAGTTGACATTAAGAGAAAGCAATGGAGCTGGGCAGGCCATGTAATGCGTAGGGTAGATAACCGATGAACCATTAGGGTCACAGAATGGGTGCGGAGGGAAGGGTAGTGCAGTCGAGGACGGAAGAAAACTAGGTGGGGTGATGAAATGAAACGTGCAGTCGCAAGTTGTAATCAGCTAGCGCAAAACAGGGGTAATTGGAGATCGCTGATAGAGGCCGTCTTCCTGCAGTGGACCTAAAAATAGGCTGCTGCTGCTGATGATGATGATCTCACAACTACGTACGACTCGTGTGCGTCAGGTTACGTCAAATCAGGCATTACTTGTCCGCCTTTGTGCTCGAAATATGCGACGCACTATGTTTTGGTCGCGAGCGCTAGCAGTGCGCCGTGGCAAGAGGAGGAGGAGGAGGAGGAAAGACATTTATTAAGAAAAAGAAAAAAAAAAAAACAAGCAGTACAAGTAACCGTGCAAACGTGTCACTCCGCTCGTTCGGTGGTAAATTGGGTCACACCTGCGGCACCGTCCACGTCATACTTACGTCACATTTTGCCAAGTAAACGTACGAGGCTTAGTATTACATCGAATTACATGACACATGCCTACACCTTTCTTTCATATTTGACGTACTATTTTCGAGTCGTGAACGCGAGCAGTGAAAGAAGTGTCTCTAGATTTTATAGCGTCGCTTGCTATGTAAAAGATCGAGTGCATATAGTAATGATGGCGATGGTGGTAACGATAGTGAGAGTAATGATGGCAGGGGTCGTAAGAATGATGGCGACTAGTAATGATGATCAAAGATTGGGCTCAATTTTAAATGTGCTTACTCCTCAGCTGTCCCTTTGATTTGGTCCCTCTGACCCTCTAACTGTACTTTCTTTTTAAGCAATCAGCCTTCTGGCATTCTTTTACCGATTTCGAAGTGCACGTAATTATGCGTTTGTTTCACTCTCAGACCTCAAATAATCGCACGAAATCTACGAGCTAATTGCATCTCTGCTGTTGTGTTTATGCCTAAAAGACAAAAAAAAAACGGAGAATAAATATTTTCAATGACATAGCAAGTTTGATTAACCCATTCTCTGGCTAATATTTCTGCGCGCATATATGATTTTCTATTAGTGTAATATTTTACCTAACACAATCAACACGGTCAAACGCTTACTTCACGATTACTTAACTAAATCTACGGGAAACACATGCATAAAAAATTTTGTAGTTCACTGCCGCAAGTTAGAACCTAATTAATTGATTAACACGCGGCACAACACCGTTGTAATCGCTTAACGAGGAGAAATCACTATTCAACTAGCGTGTGACGGTTTTGTGCGAGCAGTGTCAATGAATGAGTTCTTTTCTACTCTTCACATAAGAAAAACAAAGGAAAGCAAGCTAAGGGGCGGAGGGATACGCTGCTAGCCCATTGAGCAGGGCTGTGTTGTTAACCAGCAGTTCCTAATTACCGCTTAACAACTGCTTCTTTTATTGTAGCAAGATCAGTGCGTTTCCCAATCCCTTTGTTGCGTAAGTTATTAGCGAGAACAAAAGCGTTCCCTTGTGCGCACGACGAGCAGCCCAATGCAGGCTAATAAAAAGTAAGGAGCTTAAACAAACCAAACCTGAGGTCACCGTCACTATTACGACAGATATAATTATGTGAAGATACGCAGTAACAAGGAGTCGGGAGGTATTGCGAGGACATTATCCCGCGTTTACTATAATCGCCCCCGTTCCAATACTGCTCGCAACATAACTTGACCAATATCTTTCATAACCTATTTATTAATAAGTCCTTAATAATTAACTTATATATGTTTAACTCATTAACAACTTAATCTTAATAACTTCGATATCTTAACTTCCCCGATATCACCACTTCTCCGAAACAACGTTTTAATATTTGGCGACCAACGGAAGTTTAATGAACGGAATTATATGGAGACACATAGGGCCGAGTTTAATGTAATGTTATTGTGTTTTTTTTTTCAGTTACGTTCCTCTTCGCGCCTTAATCAGCGGCGTGCCTGTTACTTTATCACCGTGATCGTATGGCAGTCAGCGGTGGGGGATGCAGAGATAAATTTGAGGAAAGGTAATCGTTACGTTTATCGGCCCGGATCACAACACCCGGGGATAGACTATTGAAAGAATTGACAACCGCCGAAGAGGAAATAATAAAGAAAGCATCAAAGCAACGTAGAATACTGGGAGAGTTTTGTACGCGTTCATATTTGGTATTACGAAATGACGCACTTGCAAACAAGAATGGGGACGACTCATCCACCTAATAACAACTGAAGGTTTATTCACACAAAGAATGCTCATGTGTGCATACCTAGAACCAGCACGTAAAGCCAACACATATGATTCACGTCCGTTTCTGCCTCCTGCGTGCTGTGCGAGGCTCTAATATTTATTATTTACCTCTTGCGAAAGCGTGAATCAGGGACAGCCAGTCCGTTGCTTTCTAGCAAAAGAGAAGGCTGGCCTACTCAACTATAATGTCTCGTGAAATAAAATACGCTTCCAGACTACTGTGCAAACTGGTCAGAATAACTGTGCCACCCTTTTAGAGATTGTAGAAATGTATTTTATATGACAACACGGTAGGTGTGGCCAAGCCAGCCTTTCTAATTTTCGGGATAAAATAACGTAAGCGTTGTTCTCGCCACTTGTTGGCCACGGCTACCTTTTTTTCATTTGGTTAATCACGTAAGAATAAAAATGACAGAAGAAAAATACTAATTCATTCATTAGGTGATTACTAAATAAAACAGGAGAGTAAAAAGCTGCACTGAGCCTTTTCTTAACGCTATAGTAAGCAGCGAACTTGCTGCCACTCACTCACGCTTCGCCCCGAGATAAAATAGTAAATAGCTGAGTCATGCACAAACACGCAAGATACTGCATTGCACGTACGCGCATGGTATGCGTTGTTTTATGAATGTATTTAACATATGCATGCTAAATACATTCTCTCTTCCCGTGAATAAACTTTTTATTTGTTAGTAAGCGCATGTGTCCTCTCCGTTCTAGTGTGTGCCTGCGCGTCATTGAGCGCTACGAAATGCGAAAGCCTGAAATGCATGCCATGGGTACAATAGAAATGTTTTTCTTTGCAAGTCGATGCTGCCTTCCTTTGAACATGTAGTCAAATCATACGTGAAACCAAAAGACTGATCATGAGTTGCTGTCTAGCGAAAGCGAACGTATTACACAGAAACTCATTCTGCGAATCAAAACGTTGTCTGGCATCCATAAATTACTTGTAATTATCTGCCAATATATGCAGTTCCATCGTCCGCACAACGCAGTCGTCTAGCCTCAAGTCCTACCTTCTGACAGCCAGAGACTGCGAACATAACCTCGTATACTGCAGAAGCAAGAGCTGTAGGAGAACAGGTAGCTGTCATTCATCAAACGCCATAGACCGAGTGCCGTGTAGGAGTAATGAGCTCAACAGCTTGATTCGTCTCTCTTTGAAGTGTACCTGAAGTATAACCTCTCATCCCTAATATCACTTCCTTCTTCATCTTACCCCTCTTACGTAAACAAAAGCTGACTGGTATATATATATATATATATATATATATATATATATATATATATATATATATTACGTCGTTATATTCAATATTACATGTACTGCGATGTGAATCTATATATGTCGGGAATTCAAGGGGAATTTCATTTACTTCGATATTACCCGTTACGTTATGACAAGCTTTACCTGCCTATATATATATATATATATATATATATATATATATATATATATAGGTAGCCATTAACCGTTGTAACGAAACGGGATATATGGAAGTATGTGAAATTGCCCATGAATTCCTCACGTGGATTCATATCGCAGTACGTGTAATATTGGATACATATAACGAAGTAATTCTTGATTCCCCTTAAATTCCGTTATAAAGAGGCTCTACTATACGCCTCAAAATAAACGAATAATGGGCCAGTTATGTGAAAAAAAGATGTGATGGCACAATGAAGCGTTACCGTAGCGTAAAGCTTGAAATTCATTTCGCTAACGGTGTCGAGAGCTGAACTACCTTGTTCAGGGCAGGTTGAAAGTTTCAACATCATAAACGTTCGCCCTGACGAAGAGAATGCCACGCTCCGAACTGTCGACAAAACAAATTTTGTGTTACGTCTTTACGAAAACGCTTGATTGTGCGATTATCTATAGTTTATATCAATATTCTGGCTGGAGCACAGCCAGAACCAAAGAACAAAAAGTGCGGGGAATATCAGCCGGTACGAGTTAACAAGCGAGGACCGTGGAATTGGCGTAAAAACGTACCGACGCCCCACGCATGTTCTGTTTTGACTTGAAAAAGGCCAGGCTTCCGTTGAGAACGTTCATAGTTATATAGTCTGACGAAGATCGGGCCCCGGTGAAAACACTAGCACACGATCTTCATTCGTGCCGCCCCCTTTGTATCGCGCAACAGTTCACAAACGTATATATATATATATATATATATATATATATATATATATATATATATATATATATATCGATAGATAGATATACATGTTGCAGTTATAAATGGTGAAGTTTGGACAAAGATGGAAGAGCTTGTGATATGCTCTCACGGGGAGTGCGCCCCCGTTTGAGTATGCTGTTCTTTTATTACAGCTTTTTTATTACACAATTTGTTTCCCGTTTCCTTTGCTCCGCGCAACGCTGAGCACTCCTCTGATTACAATTTCTGTTATACTTCTGTAGAAGCTTCCTCCTGGGTATGATGGCCTGTAATGCATTCCGAAACCACTTTACAACCTCTTTCGTAACTCCGTTCGAAGTTAGTTTTCTCTCGGTCACTATTATTTTTTTTTGCTTTTTCTTTGTTTCTTTTTTTTATGGCGGTTGCCTGGATTTCTGCAGAAAGTAACCCTCTGTCTGCCTCATCGTATGATCATCGCGCTAACGGAGCGAACTTGTCCCGAAGCATTACAAGTTAACCGTCAATTTCCTCCATAAATTCAACTGAAGAAGTAAATCGAGCCGACTGTTGCTTCTTGCTTTCAGGGAAGAGTTCTGGTCACAGTATTGAATACGGTTTTTAATATTGTAGCGGTGTGCAGCGGAGGATGTGGCTGAATTGTCCTCGCTATCATGAACATCAATACTCTGATCTTTCACTAAGATAACAACCCTGCCTACGAGTTCTGACAGTGACACGCTCATGCTGTCGACGTTCAAATCCATCGAAAACCACGCCGTTCATGGGAAAGGCTAGTAATAAAGATAACTATTGTGATGACGCCCTCCAAAGTATCCCAAGAACATCTCAGAGATAATACAGAGGTACAAAGCGTTCTGAAATTTTATTTGGATACTAACGCGGACTGCTCAACACCTTAGTGGTCAAGCCAACTTACACGTGCAATAATGCGTTTGTGCATACGAGGCTTACAACAGGCACGCTCTTATCTACGAGACGAGGTCGGCACATTCTCAAAGCTTTTTTTCTTTTCTTTTTTGCCAGCGTTATCACGCTGCATGGTTACCTGTGATCACCCACGTAGAATGTAACCTTATACCCTACATTCAAGTTATCTTTCACTAACCTTTCAAACACGAATTTTTTGCTCTTGCTTACAATTATATTGCGCGAAAGCGATTATGACAGCTTCCACTCTTTTCATGTCTACTTTCGTTGTGCACAAAGAAAGCCACCATAACTGAATTCAAAGTGACTACACGACTTCATAGGCAAGTTGCGGATTGGAAATTTTAGGTCCTTGCTTCATTAAATCAGCGACATATAGTGCGTTATATAGACACCCATCTCACGGAAAGCGGTACGTTATTGTCATTAATAAACAAATGCTTACAAGAAAAAAAAAAACAGTCCCGTTCACAACAATTAGCGTGCCCCTCCCATATCTCTCACACCTTTAGTTTAAGGGTGGGGCATACTGCCCAATAGAAGAGTGTAGCGAATAAAAAAAAAGCATAGCGATGCGACTCACCTCTTCGTAGTTTTAAATTCCAGCTGCAACAGGCGGCGATGTCACACGCGTCGCCGTTTCGATCCGGGCAAAACACTACGCACACGCCAATCAGGCAGTCCTGCAGTCCAAAGCACGGGAACACTTGCACGGCGCTAGGCGGTATAGTGAGATGAAAAAAAAAACTAGCAAAAATTAAATAAATAAATAAAATACATCCGATAGCTCAGACGCTAGCGCCATCACTCGGAGTAGGCGGCGGCAGCGTCTGCCAAGTGCGCCTCTCTGTCGTCTGCTGCCGTTCTACAGCTCGACTGCAAGCACCGGTGTCGTCTGTCGTCTTTACCTGATGTTGTTGCCAGCTGATAGCTTCGTGTCGTCTGCGGTCTGTTGAAGCCTTCTGCTGTAATAACCAACGGCTTGAACCTCAAAACGATGCCGCGTATGCCCAATAATATACCAACGGTGATCGAATCGAGAAATAAGGGGTTGAAACACTGCCTAATTGAAACGCCAGCGCCATCGTTCGGCAGGGCGCGCCCAGCACATTATATTTTCTGAGCGGTCCGCTCGTAGCGCTGCTTCGTGCTGCCTCGCTAGGGAACCTACATTCAAACGGCGTTGCATGTAGGCTCCCTACTGCTGGCCTGCTTCAGTTGTCTGCAACTGGTGTCTGGTTGCAGGGCGCGGTTGTATGTGTTTGTGAGCAGACGACAGCGATGGTTTGCTGCGGCCGGCGGCAAGCGTCGTCTGCCAGAGGCATCTGTTCGCGAAGTCTGCAAAAAAAAAAAAAAAAAAAACCATCCAGACGAAGCACTCGCAACTCCGTTGGCTTTGTTTGCTTTTATAAAAGTGGCACAGCGTAATCCGAATCATTGTGTAGCGCTGTTTTTCCGGTAGACGGAGGCGGCTTAAAGCGGGATCATGTAGTATCAGCAGTAAGCCTCCTGCTGGGTTGTTTTGGTGCCTGGCAGCGTCCACTTCCTGCGACCGCGTCAAGTTGCGTCACAGCTGCTTAAGTGCGCTGTTGCGAAGACGCGGAGCCGTCGATGCATACACTGCTAGCAAGAAAAAGAAAAGACAGGAACAGAAAGATTTAAAAGAAAAGACGAACATTAAGCGAAGACGCATACGATGAATATGAATAAAACTATTTCAAATTTCGTTATCAACTGTCTTTGTAGAATTCGTATTCAGTCCCAAGATTTATGGAGTCAACAAGTTTATTGAGCGGCAACCTAAAACATTTCTTTAATACCTGCTTTTAAATGTATTTTTTGTTTTTTATTCCCCTCAGTTTTAGTGCTCACGAATTTGTATGGCTTAACTTTTCAATTTCCCTATCATTCGTTGCTGTTTCTTAGTATCGTGTAACTTATGTGGTTGTTTATTACTGACTATCGCACCGTTCTTCATACCTTTCGGACGCCCAAACGCCCGCTAATGATGAAAAGCACTTACGGAACTCAACTTTTGGAGTATAAGCATGAACTTAAACAAGACATGAAACGAAGAATGCCAAGAAGCAGAGGTTATTAAATGCGTTTATTGTATTAAAACAGCACAAATGCTTTAAGAGACTTCATTGTGAAGGTGTGCGGAGTAATTTTGACCACCTGGAAAAATTTCCAGTATGCACAAAAGCTCGATAAACGGCCATATTTTACATCCAGCCCGCACCGGAATACGGTCGGCGTGACAAGGAATCGAACCAGCGACCTCGTGCTCAAAACGAGGGGAGCGCATCTCACGGTCAAGGCGGCGGATGCACGTACAATACTCTTTTATCAATACGCGTCACGTAATGCATGACGTCTGCGCCTATACATGCAGATTTCTTATATAGGGCGCACGTAAACACGCTGCATATAGGGTGTTCGAAAGGTGCAACATAGTGATGGGGAGTGGGGGGCAAAACTATCGATAATATCGAATTAAATTTCTGACCGAGCCGGCTCATAAGAGAGCTTCGCGAAGACGGCACATTGAAGTCAAAAACGCTGCCGGGTACTATGCCGTGAAGCGAAGATGGCGATTGAGAAGAATGCTTGGAAACTCGACAGCAAGGTCGCCTGCAGTCAAAAAAATGCAGTCACGCTTTCTTTTGATAGCTGCGTCTTGTTTTTCACTGGTTCGCACACGCAAGCGGTTAAAATACAGTGATAATATGCGGTTTTATTGCGATAGCAATTATATGGACACTCAAAAGCAGATTTCTGCCGTCGGCGTCGCCGTCGCCGTCGCCGTGAGGTTCCGTATGACGTCAATGGAGATGAAATCGTCGACGCGCGCCGAACGCTGTATGTGCGAGTGAAAGGGCGCGAGGGGCGCGCGCTTTCACGGGGAGTGAATGCACGGCGGAGAACAAACGCGCGTTCTGCGCCGTGCTCCCTTAAGGGCTGCAGAAGTAGGCGTCTCTTTCCTCCTTTACAATCACCATATATGTAGAGCAAACGCGCCTCTTCCTACGCGCGAAAGGCCATGGGGGAGGGGGGGGGGAGGGAAGGGAGGCGACGTTTAGCTGCGGCACCAATTGCCTATTTATATCAGAGGCTCCGGCAACAGTCACCAACGCCGCACGCATTTTGAGCGAACGCGGGCATAACGCCTACGGCGTCAAAAACAGTTCTGCGTGTTGCCGGTGCTGCTGCATGTCCAAGTTTATACAGCTGATAAAGCTAATATCATTACTCCGTATAGCTCTCGACAAATTTGCTATCGCAATTGATGCTTCGCCTTTCAGGTGAAAATGCGACAACTTTTCTTAGCTTTACTTGTGGATAATAGCGGGAGTCAAGTCGTGGAGACAAATGCGGAAGAAAGAAATAGGAGAAGGGAGTCTGTACGATAACACAAAGGGCAGTGCTTAGCTATTCGAGACCCGAGATGGCTGTCTGAGGATAAGAACATACCGGAGCAAATATTCGCAAGAGGGTGAGGGATGTACAGGCTGAAGCAAAGTCCGGAGACGGATTGACCAGTTGCCCTCTCCCAAGCTCACGTGCCACGTGACGCCTTGCGGCAGAAAGGATACTCTACATCCACCGCCAAGCCCGTGAGTGGTGGTTCTGGTACACATACATAAATACCCTAGAAGGTGGACGGGAAAATGGTACCGCGGTAGCCGAATTCGTAAGAGCATCGCCCGCGTAACGCGATGACGTGGGTTAGTATCCCACCTGCGACCGCTTGTTGTTTCGCCCACTTTAATTTTCATTTATTTATAATTTCTACATTTCAATTGAATAAACAAGTAATTTCCTAAGCTGACGTGTTTGACAAGTAACAGACCTATTCTGACGTGTTTTCGTCGACTTGCTTTCTTGTTCAGTCAAAACCAAGGCTCCCTGTTGAAGCATTGGCTCAAGGCTGAGGCTTCGCTTGGTCACATCATGACCTCAAATGTCCACATTCTTGTAAATCATCTGTTTCTTTTGGATTCCGATTACAATATGAAGCATTAAAATTAACAAAAATTAGCGACAAAATGGCAAATAGATGCTAGACAGAAAACAGGATACCGCCGCTCCCTCTGGTACATTAGCTCAAGCTACAGCTTTCAGCGAGCGAAAAAAAGAAAGAAAAAGAAAAGAACGTTGCTCTCGTTGCGTGTCCAGATGCTGCTCTGACGGGAGTGGCGAGATAACTCGATCGATAGGAAGGTTCTAGTTAACGGGCTGGTCGGCCGGGTCACACGCTGACTGAGCACGACACGCTAGAGTTCCGCGGGGGTACAGCTGTACTACTACTGCACAACACGGCGAATCGGGCACATCAACAGCCAAAGTGGTGGATAGTCTCTACGAATTGGCGATGTTTAATGACCACGAACAATCTTTTTTTTGACAAAATTTCATAATCTTAAGTTTATAACAGTCATTATTCTTACGAGTAATTCGCGAATATTTTATTCGTATAGCTATCACTTACCGGGTTTCCCGATAGGCTTAACATGTATTTGTACGACTCTTCATTCCAAGATTTATACTTCACTAAGCCTACGCAGTGTCACTTCAAACCTTTCTTATGAGCGCACGTGTGTCATAACGAGATATATGAAACTTAGATGGTCCGTGACATCGTGAAAGTGCTTTACGTATATCAGTAATAATGTGAATAATTGCCTGTCAGTCTTTTAGATTTTCTTATTTTAGAGTGCGAGCTTTATTTGCTTTAAAATGGCTTTAGTTTGAGTTTGAACGCGTGGAGATTGATGTTTTAATTCAAAGAATTATTTGCCTCATTCTTTGACACTTTTCAGCAGGTAGGTACGCAGGTAGCAGGTAGGAACCTACCTGGCTAGGTAGGTTCCTGACGGGCATCGCGTTATTAAAAAGTAAAAAAAAAAACAATTGGAAAGTGATTAAAACTTCAGTGGAAGTCGATGAAAGAAAGTCTTCTAGAGCGAGCTTGGCGTGAGATAGGGGTCACGGCGCACTGTATTTTACCGCGTCCCTCCTAGCGTGAATGGAGCAGATAGACCGTCGGACTCGAATTCTTCAGGGGTCGGCATCGGCCCACATTTTGACGTATGGTGACGTGTCAATTAATTTTAAAGAATTTCCGGGATTTTTTTATGCCCAAACTACGATCCGATCAAGAGGCACACCGTTACGGGGGAAAGAACATCCGTGGCCTAATGGTTACAGTATGAGGCTTCTGTGTTAGATGTCCTCTGTTCGAATCCGGCCGTTGGACACTTTTGCCTATTTATTTATTTATGAAATCACAATTTCTTCGTAAAACCAAACAATGGATGCGAAAGCAACGTTTTAGACTATTACACGAAGTAAGGGTCGTAGCTCTAGTGGCAGTAGGAACTGCAGTAAACATAAGCTGGCTAAGTAATCACGCGGGGCGTGACGTGCGCAAACACACAGACACTAAGAACTCGATGACCGCGAGCAGCATTGGCTAGAACTACAGAGTCTTGTCGGTGTTGTCGCTATACGTCGGCCACGCGTTCTATAGCACGGCGGCATACTCCCGGCGGGCACGATCTGCGTCCGCTTCGCGCTTTTGAACTGCAAGGTCTTGTCGGCATTGTCTCTTAACCTCGGCCTCCTGTTTCCTCAGCACCACGTCTGGGCGCCCCCGGCGTTGAGTTTCAGCGCTCGCCGAGCACGCAGCAGCACGTTGTTCCTTTATCAGGACCACGGATCATTGGCGCGTATGCGGGACCTCCTTGCTTCAGTGTGATAAGCGTTACACAGGGAGCTTTCGGTTGGCGTTCGGACGATTCACACGCGGAGGCAAGTTTTCGCGATGTGAGGGACGCCGTGCTTGGCTGCAGAAACCCCGAACCGACAGTTACTACCGCGACTACTACGCGTGGCAAAACGATGGCACAAGCTGGCAAGGTCTGCATAGCTGTGTTACAATCAGTTCCAGCAAGCAATGCTGTCTTACCTGAGGTCCTACATACGGCTGCTTCTGTGAACGAGTCTGTGCGATTGGAAGACGAACAAAACATGCCTAAACATATTTCGCCACCTAACGTTCAAAGTACGACGCAAACAGAAAGCGTATAGTTAATGCGAGTAATGTTCCTCAGAAAGCGTATTAAAACAAACGAAATCGGTATTTTTATGTTCCACCATCTTGGGCATGCGCCCGTGGTCTAATGGTTAGAGCAACGGGCTTCTGTGCTAGGGGCTCTGTGTTCGGGCCCTGCCGTCGGACAATGTTAATTTATTAAATATTTTACACTGACACACACACACACACACACACACACACACACACACACACACAAATATATATGCATATATTCGGAACAACACGGCGACCATTTGTCCCAGCGGCAACATACCCAGCAGCACACATCGGCCCACAAGCTGCACTATCACCGCGGTATCCGCCCACGGTAAGAGGCTGGAAACATGCCCGATACGGTGAAGTGGTGGTAACTCGCTAATAAAGGCTTTGTCTTTAAAAATCTGTGCCCGACGTTTGAACTGAACCTCTGTCGTCGAGCACAGCAGCCCGGTGTTCTAGCCATTAGGCCGCGATGGCACGCATAGTTATCTCACTCCAAAGCCGATTGCTCGGCGTCTGCGCCCCGTGTCACTTCCTCGTCTTCGTTCCCTGTGACAGCTGGCGCTCTAACGCATCGTGTTCGATTGCACTATCTCCGGGACCGGCCTACTTTGCTCAGTACTTTCCTCGTATCACACTACTTAAATATTTTGCGACGTTGTACCGACTTCATGATGGCCCAAGTTAATCTTGCTTTCAACATTTCTTCGCCTGAGTACCAACTGCCATCGTCGTTTTAACATACATGACATACCCATAAGCACGTCCGATTGCACGACACACAATCGCTAGTGACGTCACAAACCGTTTCGCGCTCACTTACGCTCGTCCTGTACTTACGTAGAAACAAATAGTTGCAATGTCGTGAGCTCACGTCGAACGGCCGGCGTAAAAATAATGTTATTGCCGCCATGCGATCGTCTGCAACGTGGCTGCCGCCTTCACAGACACGTACTCTCGCGACCCATACCGACACAACCACTCAATTTGCACAAACACGTTGGTCCACCTGGTGCCCCTTTGCGGAATCCGAAATATTGCTAGATAGCAAGTTACCGGCTTAATGCTTCGTATAACATCGATTCACACAATGCATGGGATCTGCACATTTCTTTTTCTATATATGGTCCGTTTGTCGAAATAAGATGGCCAGTTGCTAGTCGTCACCTCTCCTGCGTACTTCTCTGCTATGGGTACGTCCCCTTTTTTTGTTTCGCGAGGAGAACAAATCAACCAGCAGCGCCACCTGAGGCCGCGAGCTGGGTACAAGTGCAGTCTCTGGGAGAGAACCTCATTTTCTACGCACAACAAAACACACGGTCAGCGAAGTAGAACTGTCCTGGGGAGTCAGGGTATATACTAGGTCACCTGTTCTCAACAGAGAGAGTCTAATAAGCGCTGTAGGTGATATAGCATCAACATAACTTTTACATAATGGTGAAAATGTGCTATCTGATGCTTCGTGCTGATATCTATTTAACGCTTTACATGTATATTTTTGTTGTCAGATTGTAGTTACGGTGAAGAAGCAAACGCTCCCAGTACTATGAGCTAAGGATCTAACATTTTATTGGGAAAAATTGTTCTCAGAAAAAGAAGCAACACTCATAGTACAATGATAGCGGAGAGCATGGTCATCTATCAACAAATCTAATCTCGCGTGTCAAGCTCGTCCACTATTGATGAACGCGATAACTTGGTAACAGTGCTAATTTTATGAGAACGGTCACCAGCAATAACCTAAACATATGCGCGTTAATATTACGAATATCTGCTATATCAATATATGTTTATCTCTAACCATCTCTATCTTATAGTATCTGATAGCTTTCTCACAATACTGCCTAGAGTGCAACCTGGCGGCACGCTTTGTGAGATTTCCTTTGAAGTTAGAGGAAATAGTTAATTTGCTTTATTTTCTTGTTTCCTTTCTTAACCCTTTAACTGGCAAGATAAGGAAGACTTGACCTTAAATGGTTTTATTGCTTTAGGTTCTTCTTTACTTTGCTCAAATACATACCAATTGAAATGTTACACGATTTCTCAAATAACTAAGTGAGAAAGAGTAGGTCGAAATTATTGTTGACCAGGTGGTGACAGGTAAATGTAAGGCCCAAAACTGGTCTCTGGCACTTGCTTGGGCAAGATTAATCTGTGTTCTTGAGATGTACGGTAATGAAGTTAAGAAATAAGAGCTTGCTTAAAAAAGGAAAACAAATATCGCGTTGGCGAGTATATGACCCCCACGTGCGCTAAGATAACGACGAAGCCTTCAGGTTTTGCGACCAATACATCTGCTGCTGCTCACGCTTGACATTTTATTGAATACCACTGTTGAGCATGTACATAGACACAGGTAATTTGAAAGGCACAAACTAATATTTGGATTTTTCTCGTTTTTGCATATGTTTTTGTTAGGTCAACAATATTGTTGAGCTGTCAGTTAAATGGTTAATAACAAGACCATTTACTACTACTACTTCTACTTTACTTTTGCTGCTGTTGCTGCTGCCTGGTGTTGCTACTTCTACTACTACTCCTCCTTCTCCAACTACTACTACTACCACTACAACTACTAATACTAATACTAACACCACTACTACTGCTCCTACTATTATAACTACGACATGCGCGCTATTGCGCTGTTTTACTGGAGACTAAGCTACATTGAAGATGAATATGCAGAAGACAAAGATAATGTTCAATAGCCTGGCAAGGGAACAAGAATTCAGGATCGCCAGTCAGCCTCTAGAGTCTGTAAAGGAATATGTTTATCTAGGTCAATTACTCACAGGGGACCCTGATCACGAGAAAGAAATTTACAGAAGAATAAAATTGGGTTGGAGTGCATACGGCAGGCATTGCCAAATCCTGACTGGGAGCTTACCACTGTCGTTGAAAAGAAAAGTGTACAATCATTGCATTCTACCGGTGCTAACATATGGGGCAGAAACTTGGAGGTTAACAAAGAAGCTCGAGAACAAGTTAAGGACCGCACAAAGAGCGATGGAACGAAAAATCTTAGGAGTAACGTTAAGAGACAGGAAGAGAACGGTGTGGATCAGAGAACAAACGGGGGTAGACGATATTCTAGTTGACATTAAGCGGAAGAAATGGAGCTGGGCAGGCCATGTAATGCGTAGGATGGATAACCGGTGGACCATTAGGGTTACAGAATGGATACCAAGAGAAGGGAAGCGCAGTCGAGGACGGCAGAAAGTCAGGTGGGATGATGAGGTTAGGAAATTCGCAGGCGCAAGTTGGAATACGCTAGCGCAAGACAGGGGTAATTGGAGATCCCAGGGAGAGACTTTCGTCCTGCAGTGGACATAAATATAGGCTGATGATGATGATGATGATGATGATGATGATGATGATGATGATGATGATGATGATGATGATGAAGCTACATTGAGGGATGCGAAATCGGTCACCGGACGCTTCTCTAAGGTCTCCCGACTCTTCGAAAGATGTCAACGCGAATCCTTCTAACCAATATCACCCCCCCCCCCACCCCCCACTAAAAGATAGATAAGAAATTAGCCAGAACAACACTGGAGAAGAACGCCGGCGAGGCCCTCGGCTGAAAACTTTGCCTGCTTTTTTCTTCCTTTTTTACTTTCTTGGATAAATATATGTCTTCTCTTTCTCCCCGTGTAATACAACAGCACTGCCGCGCCATTTACCCCCCTATAGGAAATTGAAAGAAAATCCGACGCAGCGATGTTTCTTCGATCACGACGCACTGTGGCGGTCAGAAAATGAACAAGCAAGAAAAAGCCTACTCGCATCACAAGGAGCACATCGTCGTTCGGAGTGACTTCGCAGAACCTCACTCACTCTTTGAGCAGGGTGCGGTCAGGCGGAAAGATGGAAGGCAGGTAATGAGGGAGCGAGGCTGCGCTGTGGGCTGTGCACTTGAGCGTCCAATGATTTCCGCTGCTGGAGATGATGGAAGAGGAGCGGCGAATAACGGCGATTGAAACCTCGGTGTTAATTAAAAATGCGATGCGCTCGGCTGGGTGTGCGTCAACCTACAAGGAAATCGTTCCAATTAAAATTTCGATCACGAAAGAGCTGCTAAAATTTGAAGCAGCATCGACGGGATAACAAAAAATATAAAGGAAAGGAGCATTTCGAATATTCCAAGAACCTAAAACAGGTCCAGGGCAGAGAAAAAGAAGCGATATATCCGATATTGAGGAGAGCGGAGGAGTTTCTTAATGAGCGTCGGCGATGAGTTAGCCTATGTTTGTGCTTACCTGAATACTCCACAAAGGAATAAGTAAGAAATTGCGGACGGTAGCCATGAAATAAAAAAGAAAAAGTGTTGTCACTGCATGATTATTACCTGATAAAAAATATACCAAAGAAAGTATCGTCATTGCACAGGGTTTAAAAAATTGTCGTAAAGCCAAGATGTGCCACATCGAGCGAATAATGCGTGTATATGGCTAAGATTGACAGAATTTGGGAATCTTGTACTTTCGAGTCGGTGCGTTTAGGACAAGTCCTAGCAAGCTGGGGTGACATGCGCCGTGTACATAAAGACGCGACTGCATGAAGTAAATCTCAGGTGAAATCAACCGCTGTTTTAGTAAATGTGTTGGTACCATCTGGAATAATTTGTTTTAACCCTTTCTGTGTAAACTGGATTGTCTGAATTTTTGAGTATGCTGCAAGGAATATGTGCTAAACACAAACATAAAAAACACAGGAAAGACAGGTAAAAATTATGCAGCTATGTGGGATAAGGCGTTAGATCATTGTGTGCTTTTCACACATCGCATGTGAAGTGGCACTGGACTTATTTTAAAGCGGGAGCATTTCCTGGCTGATTGTGCGACCCCGCCGTCATCAGAAAGCCATGGCAGAAACTCCATGGCAGAAAAACGGCACATAAATTATCATCATCTTCATGCACTCGTCCTCTTCATGCACCTAAAAGTCATCTTCATGCACCTAACAGAAAACTGTCAGCCCTTCCACTGGGCGGGAGATGGAAGACCAGCGAAGCTGTATTATGGGGGGAATTATGTATGTTCAATTATGACTTTTAATATGTGATGGTGTAATTGGTTATTTGAACTATGAAAGAATGAGAAATATATATCATCCGGTGGTTTTCGTTTATTTAGTGGCCACCGGGACCTATGGTCTCTGTGGCCACTAAATGGTCACTAAATGTGGCCACTAGCCTTATGATCGCTACAGTACACCGCCGTAGGGCGTACGGCTAAGGTTGGCACGTTCTTCATAAACACGTCACCAACTCCGCGCGCGTTGGGTGCGAACGCGGGCAAAACGCCGCCGCCGTCGACAACAGTTCTGCGCGTTGTTTGTGTGACCGCACACAAACGCTGTCAATACGCTGGCGTGAGCAAGCGCGCCAACAGCAGCGAGCGAAGGTTCATGTGGTCTATCGCTTCAACGGAAACTGAACGGACAAAGCACAGCACATGCAGAGGTAGGAGCCGTGTTGCAGATCGCTTTCAAGATACGGTGCGCGCGACCGTCCGGCGCCGCGCTAAGTTGTTTGCACAGCAGAAGCCGCAACCCCTCCCTCTGGCGCTGCCTTCCCGCTGTCCTCCTTTCGCGTGTGAGATTGAGTCGCCAGTTCCTCTTGCGCCCGGTCGCAAGATGCACATTTGGTGCCGCCACTAAACGTCGCCTCCCCTCCCTCCCTCCCGTCCACCCACGGCTTTTCGCGCGACGGAAGAAGTCGCGTTTGCTCTCCGCCGTGCGTACGCTCCCCGTGTAAGCGCGCGTCACTCACGCGCTTTCACTCGCACATACAGCATACGGCCAATGAGAGTTTTTTTCTACATCCGAACACGACCATCGAAGACTGAGCCCATAACAGCTTGGCTGCAAAAAGTGGCCAAGGTAAGGATTCAATGTTCTGCCCCACCGCCATTGCTACTGCTCCGTAGCCGAGCACGCTAAGCACTGCGCCACCGTTGCACTGCGCCACCGTTGCATTGTTGCATTGCGCCACCGTTGCACTGCGCCAATATTGCACTGCGCTACCGCTGCAGCAGGCGACAGTGATGAATATGCTCGAAACTGTACAAGCGGTTGGGCTCGGACTGGCGTGCGATTCACCAGCTGGCTCTGCATGGCGGGCGATACACTCTATGGCGCATTATAGGAGTGGCGCCCCTGTCAGCGCAATAGATGCAATCACCACTTAGCGAACCTAATCAGCCGCATAGTCTACTCCTTCCCCTATTATCATCTCAGGAAATCAGACAAAGCTAAAATAGAAGTTATAATTAGACAAGCGTACAAATGGGCACTAGGTTTGGCGGTTTATACCAGCACCGAGAAGCTCCTCCAACTTGGAATGCACAACACCCTAGAGGAGCTGATCGAAGCACACAAAACAGCACAAATAATACGCCTATCAGACATGATGACGGGACTACACATCCTGAGTAGACTGAACATTAAACCCATATACACCACGGGAGGCAGAGCACCACTACCTCACGCAATCAGACATTACCTAATAATCAAGCCAATGCCCAAAACACCCTGGCAGGCAGGCACGATGGCAAGAGAAAAGCCAGGGCAGACAAACTACGCGAAAAGCACACGCAAGACCAAACCGCGGTCTTTGTCGATGCCGCCAACCAGGGATACAACACATACACCCTGAGTGCCGTGGACGGAAAATCTAGAATTGTAAATGTGGCCTCAACTAGAGCCGCATCAATCAAAGAGGCCGAAGAGGTGGCCATAGCGCTGGCCATCATCAACCCAACTACCCATACTGTCCTGAGCGACTCTAAGAGCGCTATTCTCAGCTTTATGAGGGGCAGTGTGGGACTAAATACAGCCAAGATCTTGAAAAACTTTAATCAGGACGACAGAACAAAAATCACAAGCGGCCACCTACAACGCCCTGAAAATTTTTTTTATAAAGTTGTTTCCTCCTCCTCCTCCCACTTAGCGAGGCAGCGGAATCGACTTGGTGTTCGAGAACATGCCACGCACAGTGCACGAAGTAAGGTACGCATCTATATTATTGCGACTCGGGGTCGGGGACGAGAGACTGAGTCTTGAAGCAGGCGAAGAGGAGACGAAAGCTTTATACAATATGTACAAATATGCACAGATATAGCAGGAATAGCAGGTAATAGCTGGTAATAGCTGCCCTTAGCTGGTGATAGCTGGTCAAAGCAGTAAGAGCGCACCAGACCGACGGGGCGGCCGGTGGCGACTCTCTGGCTTAACAATGGGCCGGTTCCTCCTTAAATCCCCTTGGCGGCGGCTCCTCGTCGACAGGAGGAAGACGGGACGGTTGCTGACGTCACTCGCGTCGCATTGTGTCGTCGCGTCCCCCTGGCGACTCGTCGACAGGACCACGAGGGACGGGTGGCGATGATGGCCGGGGCTGCTTGCACGTCGGCAGGACACAGACGGGGCAGTTGCCGAGGTCCCCCCGCGCCGTATTGTGTCGTCGCGTCCCCTCTGCGACTCGTTGACAGGATCCAGCCGGGGCGGTTGCTGAGGCACCCGCGTCGCATTGTGTCGCCGTGTCCCGTTGGCGACTAGTCGGCAGGACCCAGAGGGACGGGTGGCGATGATGGCAGGTGCTATGGCACAACAATATGCTACCCCGATCACAAGGCCAGGCTACTTTCGATCAAGTTGGAGCCGCAGGCGCCGTCGCCGGAGGCCACAGGAGACCTATAAGATGCAACGCGCTTTAAGTACCCGTCAGACGACGACTACAACACGCCAGAGTATGAGGTCGAGTTCGCTTACGAACCCGATAAATAAATGTAGTGTCAACACCATGGTGCCGTTCGGAAATGCACTGTCATCGCTCGGCAAAGTGGTGTCATCGTGCTCAAAAGGGGTGTCATCGAGAAAGAATGTCTAACGTAATGTGTGGGAAACAATAGTTTAACGAGAACTCCACAAATAAAACTCAGCTGAGAGATCGCAATATGGCGTGGTTGTCGTCTTGCGTTGTTGCGACCTCATAATAGCAACATTACACTCGGAAACATAACGCAGCAACACTGAACTCATAAACATTCCTCAGCAACACTAAACTGAGCGACATAACTCAGCAACATACTCAGCGACAAGTAATGCTCTCGCATTTACAGACCATAACAAATGTTGTGACATTTGCTTGCGCGTTGCAATTAAAAAAGAATCGGAGGAATAACTCAGTCCAGCACATAGACCTTCTGTGAGCCAATTTTGTTGTTGAATATTATACATCTACCTTGCACATTCGTGATAGATAAAACTAAAGTATACTTCTATATATATATGAACCTTATTCATTCTCAGTCCGAATGCAAATACGAGATAACGGGCTCATATAAACTCTGCACTTGACCGCCAAGTACTGCGAGTGAGCTCACCTCTGTTCGGTGTAATAAAGAAAAAAAAATGCTGCATGCTGTATGTCGAATTTCGAAACAGAACCGCAAATCACCGTTGTTTTTTCCTTTTTTGTATTTTGTGCAGAAACATTGGAATGAGCCGGACCGCTCATGCAATCTCATGCATAGACAAAACACAGTTACGACAGCCGGACCGCTCATGCATATATTCTCTGAGACCGGGTGTGTGCCCGCACTGCGTTCCAATAAACACTAACAAACCTTTCGTCCTGATGCATTTACGTTTTTTTTTTCTCTCTCTCTCTTCCTTCTTTCGGTCCGGCTCATTCCGATGTTAAGCCCGAACGCATAATGTCGGCTCATAAAATTCTGGAAAGTACATCGCCCTCTTGATGATATTGATTCAGCCACTTCTTTTATTTACTTCATGTTTTTACAATTCAGCCATTCTGCATGCCTCACCGGGTGTGTGCCCACTTCCTGGCTAATCCTCCAGAATGAGCATGTACCATTGTGACACAAGGTGTATAGCAGCCCTAAATGCATTTGCGCGCATGTTACATTGTAACACAAGAGGTATACACGTTGGAACATTTGGGGTGCAAGAATATAGTCATTCTATGAAGTTACGCGTTGCATGGGATGAAAGTAAGCACAGCTGCTGTACATCACCTTTAGCTGCTTAGCACTTAATAGCTTTACTAAAGCTTCGTGTCACATGGACTTCAACATGAACTCCGACATTATATTGATGCGGAACAGCCACCACAGTGTGTCTGCACTGAGGAGATGGAAGACGATGTGTCCCCGCTTGATATAGCGTCGACATCTTGGCCTCGGTTAGCTTCTCTGTAAATAAATTGTAAATGGCCTTGGGCATCAGGTACACCTAACAATATCTACATATTTTCTTGTTTCCTTCGTTAACAAGCTGCCCAGATTTTAATCACTTATTGTTTACTTCAAAGAGTAAATTCTGTCAAACGCGACGATTTGATATAGCAATAACTAGAGGGCACTGTAAAATGACTTCTGTAAGTTATCGCTCAGGCAGAGCGGTTAATGTGCCTTCGTTAATTCGTTCCTGTTGTGGCAGGTGAGACAAAGATAATTTTAGTTTTTTTTCTTGTAAACAATTTTTTTTATTTTATGAGAAAGCCTGCTCCAATTTCTCGGATTAGATTGAACAATTCCGGCCGGAGGTTTATTCAAGTTTTGGGCAGAGCGAATGGAAGGATTACTTTGCAGTGTTGGACTTTCGTTGAGGTTCGATGCGATTTAATTGTTAAATTCTGACCTTGATATCTTTTTTCCGCCAAATTTAGTTTGATTTGGTATATGCTTACCTATGCTGTCATTTTTTTCGTTGTTTTACAATTACATTTCATGTCAAAGTTTGGTTTCTTCTGATTTTAACCTACCTAATATAAAAGCGTGTCAAATTTCTTTTGCACTTTATGCATTCTACTTCATTATTTTATGCGAACCCGCTGCATGGCTGATTCCCCAGAGTGGTTATGTGCTATTGCCAAATAAGCGTCTACATGTACACCTACATGGCAGCCGGCTATGTAAACCCACGTGATCAAAATTAATCCAGAGCCCACAACTGCGGAGTCCTACATAACCCACTGTGCATATCTGGGACGCTGAAACCCTTATTTTACGACTATTTTTCTCGGTACTACCACAAGAGTGTGGGCGTATGAGCCAGTGCTTCTTGCGAAAACCATTGTGATGGCAAACTGGGACGCTCTAAATTTTTTACCACATTTCATGCACGTTGAGGGTACGTCGAACACTGCGTTCCAATAAACACTAACAAACCTTTCGTCCAGATGCATTTACGTTCTTTTTCTTTCTCTCTCTCTCTTCCTTCTTTCAGTCCAGCTCAATCCAATGTTCCTGCACAAAATAAAAAAAATGAAAAGACAAAGGTGATTTGCTGTTCTGTTTCGAAATTCTACATACAGCATATGGCACTGTAGAATTTTCCTTCATACACGGTGGCCTTGAAGCTTTCTGGGCTTTTTTAGACAGGTTTTTTTTCCACCCTATTTCGGCCTTACTTTCTTCTAGTTAAACCAAGTATATATATATATATATATATATATATATATATATATATATCCATTATGGCTTGATTAATACAGGAGTAGTTTTGCCATCGCCGTAGCCTGGCTCACAACACGCAGCTTATAGTCAGTCAAAGCCACCGAGCCGACGCGGCCATAGGATATCGATCTATGCAACACAACGACTTCCCCATCCCTCGAGGACTGCAGGCTTTGAACTGTGGAACAGAACAAAGAACCAGCCGCGAACGGAGCCCGCCGTTGTTCCGGAAGTTGTTTGTCTCGTTCGTGCGCACGAAGGTCGTAAATGCCAACCTACCTCGCTTTTCTCTCCGTTTACTACTACGGCGGCTCGTATCGAGATATAGAAAGCAAGAAAACGAAGGAAATAAAATCATAAAAACCGTCTTTTAGAACTGCTTCGAAAGAACCGCTAAATTGATGTTCGATTGCATAGATTTACGGTTTTACGCAACCTTGCATTTGCTCCAGGCTTGCGCTATAGCTTTCCTCTGAGACCCATTTCCTGTAGGGTTAGTTCTTAGGAAAGAAGGAGAATAAGAGGTGAACAAGCTGTATACGTCATGCAAATGGGTTCTGCACGCTCGCACAATAAAATGGTACCGTTAAAGCTAATGGCAGCTTCTCGAAATTCAATTAGCGTCCCATGCACCCGCCTGGGTCATTGTGATGCGGTTGTTGCGAATAATGAGGGACGTCACCTGTGCAAAGCGAAGCCGAGAAGATAGAGGAGCGTTCCAGGACTCCAGGTGTATGGCCCGTAGGCACACATAAACAAAAAGGGGCAAGAACATTGACGCCCGGGCTGGCGACGCACATGGTGTTTAAATGACTCTATTATTAAATGTTACTTATATATATCTTACCTCTCTATTTAAATCTCTTTCTCATGCTTATTATTCAATTACTAGGCATCTTATTCGTATCATTTTTTACGCGCAATTACGTCGTCATTGTCTTCTTTAAAGGCGACACTTGCTTCAGTATTTCTTTTTTTTGGGGGGGGAGGGGGGGGGGGGACAGGCAAGGTGGCCCAATCCTGGAGATAGTACAACGTAACTGGTTGTCAACCATATTGGCGCTGTTTACGCCCACCTAGACAATTTTACCTGCTGTGCGACTAATTCTCGCTTCTTTTGCGCAGCGGCAAAGCCGCCTACAAGACACCATTGCCTCGCGCTAGCCCTGCTTAGTCCAGGGAATGCGCTCCATATCTCAAAAAGTGTGTCGCACAATGGCTTTACCTCAACATACCTATATCTGTGGCGGTGCATTCTTTACAGGAGCATAGTGAAATGCGGTTAATTTCTGACTATACTAGCGCTAATTAAGTCCGTACTGTTAATTGTACCTGCTTTACGACTAATTGTAATTTTTGCCTTGTCAAGACCTACATTTTTATACCACGTGCGACTTTCGGCGGCACTGAAGGAGCGCGGAAGGGTCATCTTTTTCTGGAAGTGATTACCAAATAGCCAGTTCACAGATATGCCGAACCGGTGTGAAGTCAGCTAGGAAGACCTCTTCATAAGAGCAGGTGCCAGCCAATCGTGACGTTAAATGTATATTAAGTGAAGGCAGCCAGTCAACATGAAACAGCTCTTGCGAAAAAAGCGCTTTGCGAATTCAGCCATTGGTGTAAAATACGCGGTTATCCTCAAATGTCCTGTCGTTCAATAGTTGCTTTTAATGCACACGCTTTCTGTGTATTATTGTTGGCATTTGTACTGACACTGAATCTCGCAAGGTTACACTTCGCATCAAGACCACATCAGGAGTTCTGCATTTCTTTAGCCATTTTGAGCTTATTTTCCAGTAACTGTGTTTTGTCGTAGTTTTCAACCATTTTAATTCTGTGTACCGCGATAGCAATGTTGCCAGCGCTAAAAACATGCTTACGCCATCGCCATTGGCGTCGCTGCCGTCGCGCCATCTCAGGTCTGACGACGCATGCGCGTTGAAATTCGCCGACCCCTCTTAGTCTGCGTGTCGCGGGTTGGAAATCACGTGATATGCTGCGGGTTCCAAGGAGAGCCCAAAAGGCGGGTGCTATGATGCGCACTGCCTTCCCCGTCGCACCGTATGCTGGAAGTCAGGTGACCTGTTAAAAGCAGCACAGTTGAAATGAAGACGGGAGTGGTATCCCGGAACATCCGTTTTGTGACAAGGAACACGCGCTCCCCACGGCCGCCCCCCCCCCCCCCCCCTTCCCTCAGTGCTCGCGTTTGTTGAGCGCAACTCTGTCAGTGCGTTTATTTGGGTGCGTACGTGACACCGGCGCTCGTATAGTCAGCCAGTCTTTAGGGCAATTTAGGGCACTGTCCATAATCCCACAAAATCACAGCATCAGTCCGCATCGAGGAAAATTAAATAAACCTGTTAACCTTTATTTCTAGCCATGCAGTAATAAAGCGATAGAAATTCGTGCAACAAAGAACTAAAATATAATTTCATTAAAAATATACAGGGCCAAGGTATTTATATAGTAAATGCGTTGCTGAACGATTCCCAAGTGAAATTTAGCTGCATCCTGTGAAATATGCCACTATGCCCTTTATGTTAAGCTTAGCACGCTCAAATAAAAAATTTCTGGTATACAACTGAATCTTTCAAATCACTATGAGTTGGACATTGCGAGGATAGATGCATGAGACTTACTTAGAGTAGTATTTTAATACCTTGCTATCGCTTTCAATTGGCTACCATTCAGGCAGAACCATTTTTCACATTACCAAAGGGTTTAAAAGAAAAGTAGCTTCAAAAGTTACGTTATTTCTAAATTTCTTGCAGATATACTTAAAAATAGAGCGGGCCGAACTTAGGCCCAGTCAAAAGAGGAAACATGATGCCATTAAGAAAAAAAAGTACTAATACAGAAGAATGCGTAAAGATTTGAACAGAGGGAAAAAAATGACAAGCTGGAAGCACTGCACTGAGCAAAACGTTAATAAACAATTGAGCTGGTAAGAAAAATCCTTGGATTCTGAAAAAACCTTCAGAGAGGTACAGTCACTAACCCTAGCTTGTTGAATAAAAGCTATTTTGAAATGCCGCATTTCGCGCTAAAATGGTGCATCAACGGATATTTTTGATTATGTCTTGCTCTTGTATTAGCTGTATGCTTTATAAAGTTCATCAAATTGACGATGTTATCTCGTAAACTTTCTTGAGCGAAAATGCAAAGCTAGTAATATATATATATATATATATATATATATATATATATATATATATGTGTGTGTGTGTGTGTGTGTGTGTGTGTGTGTGTGTGTGTGTGTGTGTGTGTGTGTGTGTGTGTGTGTGTGTGTGTGTGTGTGTGTTCATTCAAAGGTCCGTGAATAGGTCGAAAAAAGTTCAGCAAGGTCATGCAGCTTATCTGCGTGCGGACCTCGCCATTGCAGGCAGCGCCATGTGAATAATATTTATAACCGGATGTTGTAGAAAGCGAGCCTACCGGTGTCAGCGCGCGAGTCACGTTAGGTGGCAGCACCTGCGCCCAACACGTCTACGCCGCAGGGCTTCTCACGAGGCCTAACGTACGCCACTGATCGCTGGCCAGACGCGAGGCCGTTTTGAAGTTCGCGTTTCGTTCACGCTGTTCTCCTTCTATTTTTACGCACTTACTATTTGCTCTTACTTTACTCTTTCGCCCAGTCTCCGTGCACTCTCTTTCGGCGGTATCTGTAGGAGCGCAGGCTAGAATAGGCGGAAGTGACCATCGTAACTTCTGTTGAGCTCCCGTCCTTGTAGACGACCTTGCGAATTATGGCGCAAAGTGCCCGGGGGAGGAAGTTTTCGAAAAGCGGAAGCCACGAAAAAGATAAAATAAAGAAAAAAGGCTGATATCTCTCGCAGGAGAAGAATGCTCGGCATATGCCTCGGTGGCTGTATTCAGCTTCTTTAGCATGAGACCTACAGGCGCTGGCAAATTGCAGCCGTCAGCTTTTAAACTTCGAGTCAGGACCAGGCGGCTGTAAGTAGAAATTTCTTTTGAACAGTTTCGTCAGTCAGTATGGCTCGACGGCGCAATATTCTTTTTCACTGCGCGAAAGATGGTACGCGTACACTTCATGTTCCTATTGAATATCTTCAGAGTATTGGTGTGTTCAAAAACGGGCATTTGTCACGGGAATCCAAATATAATTTCTTGAGCCAAATAAAGCTAAAGAATTAGGAATGTTTAAATTGTGAAATTTTCGAATCGAATACGAATACCCGAGAAAAATGACCATCGACTATAGAATCTAATAGCAAATATGTTTTCATATATGATGCAAAGTGAAATATATATAGCCACAGACCAAGATGGAAACCAGCTCGTACCAAGCCCAGATGCCCGTCTTTGTCTTCCTCTGCGCCATGTATCTTAAGCGTCTGCTGTATCGCAACAATATATACTGTATATACATAATGCCTTTTACAAATGGACAATCGGTCAACTTGAATATGACATCTTTTCAGTTATCTGAAGGAGCATGATGATTGCGTCATTGAAACATCGGAACAACATGTTGGCACATGCACTTATGGCACCTTCGGATGATCGCTGTAATCATCTGAGTCCGAGCTGATCGATTGTGGAGGTACTGTCGGTTTAAGTAGGAGATATCTCGCGATATCTAATCGCGGGGCTGTTTTCTGGAGCAGTGAATGGGAAGCAAACGAAAGCTAAATAAAACTGCCGCTGCTAACGCGACCAGCGCCACCGCCGATAATTAACGTCGCAGATGATAATCTTCGTCATCGCGAATGGAACGAGAGTCCTCCTCCTCAAGCGCAACGGCGGGAAAGGATGCGGTCACGTATCGGGATATCGACCAGATTTCTCGGCTGCTCTGACGGCGATACTGGGAAATCCTCTTCACGCTTTGATCAGCCGGCGTCAGGGCGTTGGGAAATACTGAACCGAGTGTCGCTGGAGTGCCCATTTTTACAATGCGAACGAGATTGTTCTTTGGAAGCGCTCTAGAGCGCTCCAAAACGACCGTCCAAAGATGTCAGGGGTATACCCTTACGCACAGCACTGCATATTGTTTTAAATGAACGCAAACACAATGAGACTATATAAATGAAAAAAAAATGTTTGCCTAAACCGAGACAAAAAACTGGTGAGTTAGGTATTTTTGTTAATTACTGGAAGTCAGTGAGCCGAAGTTAGCTGTCAGAGAGATCGAGAGAAATATAAAAGAGAAGGAAAGACAGGGAGGTTAGTCAGTGTTAGTGCCGGCTGGCTATCCTGTGCAGGGGAAATGGTTAAGCAGAATAAAGGGTAATAGAAGGAAAAAGATTAAAGAAAATGCACACAATAACGCGATGCGACGCGCTACAACTTTAAAGTCGGTCTCACAATTCACAAGTCCTTAAGAATCCTAGCAGCGCATATAAGGCTTTGAGTGCCGAAACCCGGCCGTCTGGACCAGTGCCCTAGGATTTTTTTTTCTCCGTCAAGGGCGATCGTACAGTTTTTCGAGCGCCGGTCACTAGCACTTTTGTTTCTCCACACTGTAACGAGGACAGTCACAGAGGGGGTGCTTGATTGTCTCCTGGGAGCCAAAGTTATCGCTAGCAGTGCTGTCGGCCAGTCCAATGGGGGAAGAATTGGCATTCGTGAAAGCGACGAACAGCAACGAGTTCTGCAGCCGTCAATCATTTATTGTCAGACGCCTTGAATTGGATGGTGATACATTTCGCGGGAATCACCACTGCTCCAGCTGCCGTATGTGTTTGCTCAGGAAATGGTGCTTGTGGGCAAGAACTGCGGTTCTCCGGCAGCACAATCATTCGGAACAGTCGCCACTTACGCCGATGATTCTTTCTGTATCCTGCTATAAGTGTGGCCATCTATTATGTTCAAACCGAAACGAATATTCGAAAATTCCGAATAGCGAATTCTTGAATCGAATATGAATTCTCTGTGAATATAAAATATGTAAAGTCTACCTCAATTGTATTCAATATTAGCACACCCCAAAAAAGAAGTGTACTTTGAGAGCGTCATGTCGACACGTCACCCGAGTAACTGTTTGATTCAACTGAATTCGCTTTATATCTGCATTATATACAGCATGAGTACTAAGCCCGAGGCGCGGGATCAAATGCCGGCATCGGCGGCCGCATTTTGATGGGGGTGAAATGCGAGAACGCCCGGGTACCGTGCATTGGACGCAAGCTAAAGAACCGCAGGTAGTCAAAATTAATACGGAGCCCCTCACTACACCATGCCTCCTAATCACATCACGGTTTGGAATGTAAAACCACAGAAATAATTATTTCGTACAAAATGAAGAAATACAGGGAGCGGAGACGAAAAATCCTGTCATCCGTAAGCTTTAAAGATTCCTGTCCACATTGGTTCCAAACAGCCCCGCATCAATTTTTCTAACGTTGGTACTCACGATGTGCGCATTTCCGGAGCTTATCGCCTGCAATTGCAAAACACTTGGGCCATAGAGACCCAATCTAATTTAATGACCGCGCGTCGTAGCAAACACTTTAAGAACCACATGCGCATAAAGAGGAATCACAGTCGCTGCGTACGAACAAGTGTTTATGTTTCTGCGCAAGTAGCATGAACTGGACGAGTTGGAATATATTCATGATGTGTAAGCTCAACGACAAATACAACAAACAAGAGAAGATCATGGGTGATCGTCTCTTCTTTTTCGTCTTTGTCGCTTGTTGCACTGACAGATCCCGTTTATGTTTCGCAAGGTACACACATGCAAACAGTTACCGCCACTGAGGAAAACAGGGAAAAGAAAGAATCGTTCGCATAGGTGCAGCCCGAACAAAACATCGAAAAGGATAAATTGGTGTCACTGGGTGTAAACAAGGAAAAAGTCAAACGCAGACTCAGCAACACCAATGTCAAAAGCTTCCTGTATTTCGTTTGCACATGCGTTTTTTTATGAAGCTATTGTTGTTTTGATTAGCGTATAAGTATGTCGAGCGCTTGAAAATTATTAAACCTGACCCATATGAAGACTCATCAAGAGACTTTGATTAGATAGTGGTCACTTCCCGACGTCTGTGCTTAACCTCTTGTAATGTATGTATATCGTATGAGACCACTGGGTGAGCGATTCCACGTGTGCAACCTACAGGCACCCGTCGAAGCACCCTTAAAGCGTGAGGCGATGCTATTACGCTAAAGAAATGAGCGGTTTACTGGAAAGGCGAGGTTCGAAACACCGGGAAAAAAAGGAAATAGACTTTCAGGAAGCGCGCTCCCGGAAACGGGTACAAAGTGAACACAAATAGAGAAAAAAAGTGGAAACTGTAGTTCCCTTAGAGCTGCAACGTCGGTTTCGCGGAAAGGCTGACGTCAGGGAAGGCGACACAACTTCGGAATCTATGTCTTATGCAGTCCACATTCAGCAGACAATATATGCAGTCCTGGCACGTGTGTGTATTCTGCCCCTCGGTGGGCACAGCTTTAGCAAGCGACCCCTATCCTCTCCGTGTTTTTTCTTTGCTTTTATCTCTCTATGTCTCTAGTGTTCTCGTCTAAACTGTTCTCTCCACATTCCCAAGAGAACGTGGTCGCTGAGCAGTTCGGAAGTCCCTGTTCATGCTTTATTTTTTTTCTGTATAAAAGTCTAAAAGAACCGCGCGACTACTACCACACAGACACGGTCGGGACGCACCGTAGCAATCCCCATGGACGTCCCTTCTTTTTCAACTCCTGAAGAAATGCAAAAAAAAAACCTAATTCCGTGACCACGACCTCGAGGTCTGCCTGCTTCTTAGCTTTCGTTCTACTGATCGTGTATTTGAATGTGTCGGTCTTCGACGTTGTCCACAGTCTCCGTCCTGCTTGTGTGAGTGTGCGTGGGTTTGCATGTTTGTGCACATGTACGTGCGGTCTGGTTATTCGAGAAAAGAGCTGGCGTTGCATTGCTGCTTGTAGATTCGGAGCTGTCTTGGTGGCCGCAGGCGAATATCTTCGCGGAAACATCTTGAGGCTGCAGACTGGCATAGAAACGGTGATTCAAGTCAGAAGAGTTCCAGCATATGCAGGAAGTCAGATGCGTACAATAGGAGTTATAACACGGTCCAGATCACTTACACTTCAGAAGGACTAACTGTTGGGCTAGCTGGTTTGACATGTTGACTGGAAAACTAAGCGCGAATAAATTCGACAAAGACACACGAAACAGATGAGGAAAATGGAATTAGTTTAGGTTGCGGGAGGTCACGTCAAATAAGGCCATTTGTGCTAGCATGACAGCATACTGAACCTACATACACGGCGAACGTGGAGTTGAATGTCAACTTTCCTCAACGATTTTCACTAGTTGTCTCCAACTATAATATCACTGGACTGTCGCTATTATTATTCAATACGTGCATAATCTTGCAGTGCAATGTCACAATAGGAGGAAACCTTGAGATGTCATCGGCAACTTTGAAGAAATTAGGTGATTCATATGGTGTTTTGAACGTGGAAAATATCCGCAGTTTCCGCACTACTTGCACATATTACAGGCCCGTCCAGATAAAAATACGGGGAAAAGATAACCCAGATTCGAAGCACTGTGTGAATAGGCGTGAGCGAAGCTTTGATAAGCTGGAAAGAACAAACGGCGCAACATGATATGAAACACGCCGCAGATTTTGGTGACGAACGCTTCATGTAACGGTCACCAGCCCCGGCGGCCTACCTTGCAGAGTAAAGGCCATGTTTTCTTCAGGGGCGATATTCTCGAGCAACCGCTATCTGGGTGATACCGTAACCTTTTCGAGATTTCGCGTGACTCGGCACCGGACGCGTCGACGTCGATGACTGCAAGGTTTCCTTGCGCTTGTGCGAAGATAGCGACTTTGGCACAGTGCCAGAAACTCTGTTGGCCTCGTACGCTGACGCCTTCGGAGCCGAGTCGCTAGAGATCTCGCGATAGCGATCGTATTCCCGATAGCGATCGTATTCGGCGAGACAGTCGACGACGAGGACACGACCACGACGACGACGACTCGCGAGCTCACGAGGATAGAGGAGAAAAAAAGCTTCGCATAAAACAAATAATCAGGCAGAACTCAACGTACGATGACTATCGAAGCTAGCGAATAGCCGAAATGCGTCAAATATGACGCGAGTACTGCAGTCGCGCTATTCTTTTTTGCTTTCCTTTGGATTCGCTGTGCCATCTAGCGCTAACCGCCGCGAAGTCCGAGGGTGACCTCCGAGATGCGTGGCACGCCGGTGTGTGCGAACAGAGATAGTGAATCCTTCCTCTCTCACGATAATTCGTGGCGCAGTGCGCTAAGCCGTAGGGCTGCTGTGCTTCAAGAACCCGTGTGAAGAGGGTTCTATTTCGCTTAGCACCGGATAAATTTTCGCCTAGCGCCGCGAATTAGACTTACAATTTAAGACTGGACTACCTTAGGGATCATCCCACATGTTTAGACTACCCTGTCTTCGGGATCGGCCTATATCTTTAGTGGTGTACTTAGACAGCTGGAAAGAAAACTGGTCTGTAAATGCCAAATAGGCTAATTGTCTGAAAACCAAACGTAGATAACCACAAATTACTGAAATACTTATTCCTATCGCATCATGGTTACTGCTGTAAGTTGTGTGCAATCATCGCGGGATCAAATCCGGGCCATGGGATCAAATCCCGGCCACCGCGGCCGCATTTCGATGGAGGCGAAATGCGAAAGCACCCGTGTACTTAGCTTTAGGTGCACGTTAAAGAACCCCTGGTGGTACAAATTATTCTGGAGTCCCCCACTACGGCGTGCCTCATAATCAGATCGTGGCTTTGGCGCGTAAAACTCCTATAATTTAACTTTTTTACTGCTGTAGAAACGTCCTGTTCAGCAAGGGTTTCTCAAGCATGGGCCACGGCACGAACATTAAGAGTTTCAGTGTAGAGGAACGGGTCTGACTTCTTTGAGCTCCTCCTGATCAGCAACAATGCATATATTAAATTGAAAATAAGTCGAGATTCAAAAGGCAGGCTACGTTAACGAATTTGTGGATGAGGTTACCGACCAATATTATTGACCGTTTGGAACGAGATCCTAACAAAAAAAGATAGCCTACCGAAGCAAAAATATACTGTTCTGACTTTGCCGCGGCTCTGTCTCCACGTCGGCTGCGTGTAAACTGGGGTGCGTAAGGTCAGCCTTGATGTCGCCACATGAAACTTGCGCCGCCAGTGCGGGCAGAGTTGGTTGGGTATGTTAAACTCAATCAACAAACCTACAAACGAATCTGTTGGTCTGCCTATATCTAAATCACGAAGGTATGAGAGCCAGTGCTGCAGTGCAACAAAGGCAAGCAAATTTGCGCTTCTATCTATCTATCTATCTATCTATCTATCTATCTATCTATCTATCTATCTATCTATCTATCTATCTATCTATCTATCTATCTATCTATCTATCTATCTATCTATCTACTTATCTATCTATCTATCTATCTATCTATCTATCTATCTATCTATCTATCTATCTATCTATCTATCTATCTATTATCTATCTATCTATCTATCTATCTAAATCACGAAGATTTGAGAGCCAGTGTGGCAGTGCAACAAGGGCCAGCAAATTTGAGGAACATCCAAAATCTATTTGCCATTCGCAAGCATTGGATTCGCCACCCGGCATCTCCAGATCGCCAGACTCGTTTTCTTTCTTTCTATTTTTTTTTTTTTGTGGTTGCCTTATGCTTTCCCTTTCTCCCTGTTGTGTCACGTGTGCGCGTTATTTTTTCCAGAATAACGCCACACGGCTAAGCACCGGGCAACGCTGCGTCCATTCCCGTATGCATAGCGCTCGCGTCTCTCCGCAAGCCCCCCCACACGACTATCTGGGCGGCAAGGCACCACGTGTTCTCTGTGGACGTGCCGTGGCGTAATGGGCCGTACGTGCTTCCAATCCGCCGCCACGGTCGCGCCGCACTGCTGCTCATCTCGTCATCCGGGGCTTTCCCAGAGCGCTGCTTGTCTTCCCACTCACTCCTCTCGCGCTTCTCCGCGCCAACGGCCGCAACTTCCTGCACCGGATGGGGCCGCCGCCGGCGACGTCGTGATTACGAGACGGCTCACCGCGCTCTCTCCCGCCATCTCCTCTAATAACCCTCACTGCCCGTCCTTCGATGCCCAAGTTCCTACGACCAACTAGACGCGGCACGGGGACAGGTGTACGAAGGGTCAACGCCCCCTTCTTTACCGTTCCGAGGAGTACGTCCAGTGCCGGGATAAAACGGTGCAATGCGGTGGAAACGGTGGAAACGCATTATTCGGGCACGCAGAATAGTTGGAAGAGCTGAGCCAAGCTCGGTCCAGAAACGAAACTCACATCTGCGCGCTCTTCGTCAACGTGCTTAATAAGTAACGACTAAGGCTGTCTAGCTCCTGACTCTCTAGACTGAAGTTTGGCAACGTTTCCAAACGATGCCAGCGGCAGGCGCGGCGCGATGGCCGATATGGTAATTTTGACCTTGAATGGCCGCATCACTGTACCGTGCATTGCCCCCTGGGCGTTGCTACATACTTGCACGTGGTCTGAGGCGCTAATATGGCGCAGTACTGTGGAGGCTGCAACGAGCGCCATGCGATCAGTGCTGTGTGCAGGAAAATATGCAATAATCTGCGCTTCAGGTGGTAAATAATTAAAAAAAAACAGTACCGCATTAACTCTTTTTAAAGCGTCTTGAATTCAAACGTGCACCTGGTTTTGACGGCTGGAAGAAAAATATGCAGTGACTTTGACTTGCTGGGTTGTCATTGTTGGAAAGAAAGTGATAATACGTATTTTCTCTTTTGAAAAAAAAAAAGAAAACCGTTTTTAAATTTATTGCAGCTCCTATGACTGCAGCTGACGTGTGGATAGGTTTTCACTACAGCAATTTTAAATAACAATGACAATAGCCTGTACGTGTTCACACTTCGTTCTGAATTTTTGTCGGGTCTATAATTTTTTTTTATGTTTCCCGCAAAAAAAAAAAAAAAATGTCATGCGTTTAGCGTTGCTGTAAAGCATTTTTCACGGCACAAAGAACATCAATGCGACGAAGCGGCCTTTACAAAGCCCATTTTGGACAATGTTTGCTCATTTACAAGCGCTTCCTTGGCAAGTTGTCATCTTCCTGACAATCTAACAGGATCTGCATCAATATCTATTAAGGCCCTATAACCATTTAATCATAAAGAAATATTCTCTGCGCTGGAGTATTGCTGACATGCACACGATCAACAATTTCGAGAAGATTTAAATAGCTTGGACACTGATAAGTCGCATATTCTTTAGGGTAAGCTACGCAAATAATTTACATGCTCTCGTGCCCTTGGCGCGCAGGACGCCTGGCACGCAGGACAATCGCGATAAGATATAAGTGTAAGAAACCACCTTCGGACCTCACCCTATGATTGGCTTTTGCACCTTCGAGCTTACACAGCGCTGAATGGATGTTATTGAGCGAAAATCATATTGATCGCTACCGCAGCAGGCCTCCGTATTGCGACCATGGCCGATTGCGAAGCATACAACTTTGACTCGGAGGTTTAACTAAGAAGACGGGCGTTTACGTCACTGTAAAGCATTCTTCACTGTGACTAAACTTATATTGGGGAAAAGCAGCCGTCACAAAATTTATTTGAAATTCAGTTTGCAGTTAGTAGTTTCCTGCGCGTTTTCTCGCTTACTTTCGAGAGCGTAGCCGAGTGGTTGTGTAGACTGCTTTTTCTTCTCAAACCCTGAGTTCTTTTTCAAACTGAACCAAATAAAGTTTCGATTGATTGATTTGTCCACCTCCTCCTCCGTCTCATTTTTGTCTTCTTTTGTTGTCACGCTTTCGCTTCTGTATGCACACTAATTGCGGGGACTAGGAATCTTTACAAAATGCATTTCTGGTCCGGTTTTCGAGTTCAGGGAAACGCAATCTTCAGTCCGTTCGGTCACCAGTTTTCTTACATTTTTCTCTCTATTCTGCTGTACACGAGAATATCGCGTAAGAAAGATCGCACTTTCACGCGAGACAGATTTCGCTACGTTTTCACGATTCAAATTTTACTGATACATCCTTACTCAGTTTTAGAAACATTGATTCCTTGTACATCCCACACTCCGCGGCTGCTTCGTCAGCTGCCTTTGCGTGTGATTCAAGCAGGCTTGCTCGTTTGTTCAGCTCAAGCGAAAAAACGGCCCTCGCCGAGACAAAGAGCAAAACTCGCGCTGTCAGACGCCAGACGACAGCGTATGGAAGTGCGCTTTTTTTGGGAGTCAAGAAGCGAAAGTCACTCAGGGAACTGTCAACACACGACAGCCAAGAAGAGCAAAATTTTTTTTCCCCGGTAATGGACGTTGATGCGGCATTGAACGGATATAGAATATCCAGTCTTTGACACCAAAGAAAACACAAAAAAAGTTGCTATCTATAAGACGCAATGCTGAATAAAACTCGTTTGAAAGCGAGTGATATGACGAGAGTGGAGAGCACAAATCTGCGTCAAGGGTGCACCGGCTCGAGCCTGATCTAAGAGAGTCATCAACGATGACAAGTCGCCTTCTTGACACATTAGCACTAGCCTGAGCATTCTCTTGCTTGGTCACTGCGTGTAAACAATTGTTAAGGGTGGCATGGCGCTCTTTGGTCCATGCGCGAATACAAATCATAAATCATCAAGGTTGACTTACCTAGAAGGACACCAAAGCAAAATCTTGTCGTTCATATATGGTTCATATAAACGACAAGAAAGGGCTCTAAGGGGCACGGTTTTTGTATCTCACAACCACATAAAGCCAACAGAAAATGACAATATATATATATATATATATATTATATATATATATATATTCTTAAGAAATGTTATATTATTTTATGTGGTTAAAATGAAATTAACTGGTTCTGTGTTTTTGTTTGTTTGTATGTCGCGCTGTTTTCTCATCGCTGGCACAGGTCAGTGCTACGTCACGGATTTCAAGGTATTCTTTTTTTTGTATTGGCCCGGGGCCACGTTGACTCAGTGTAAATATTTGAAACTATAGCCATGTTTAGTCTTTGGCTCCCTGAAACACAGCGTTCTTCCATCTTTACCAATAAACAACCAACTAGGCCCTAGCAGACGCCATCAGAATCCATGACGTCACGGCAAACTCGTGCGGGAAATTCAGTGCGACGGAGCCAGCCGTCTGTTCCCATTGCTCCTTGGCTGACTTTCCCCGAGTTGTGTGTTTAGCAGTGCATCAAGCTAATTTCATAATACAGATGAAATCGGTTTGCTATTCAGTGTCCTTTGAGGAAAACTAAACTTCATGATTTCTATATGAAAAGCTCTCGTCCCGCTACGATGGTCCCTACAGGGTGCTACGTCAAGTCACCGACGTTACGCATGAAATCGAGCCAGTCATCGCGACAGCGCCGTCTACGCCACCGCCCTCTGCTATCGTGCACGTTGCGAGACTTAAGCCGTACGTAACTGGCCCCTCTGGTCCATCGTAGCAAGCACCGGGCTCTCGTCCGGGGGGGGGGGGGGGGGGGGGGTAGTGCCACGAGACAGTGAAGGGGCTGCTACTGTCGGTCGGACGAAGACGACGGCGATGAAGTGGCCAGAGGCACGCGACAGCCTTGCATCCGCCGCCGTTGCTTATCTAAACCTTGTATATAGTAATACTTTCTAAAGAAACGTTAGCACCGTAACTATATATATATATATATATATATATATATATATGAACTAGAAGAAAGCAAACTGACGGCCCAATCTTTATTAGTCATATCATAAGAAGCCAGCAAACAAAGACACCACCACCATTATAGTGGGAACTACTTGTGCTTATTGATCGAAAGCAATGACAAATTAATGGAAAAGAAAAGGGATGAAAAACACTGGCCGCAGGTGGTATATATATATATATATATATATATATATATGGCCACATGTCATTGCAGTCAGGCCGCTGAGCAAAGTCAAAACAAAGTGACCGTTTTATTAAGGCGAAAGCCTTAATGGCTCGTTGCGCGACTCCCTTGAAAAAACGCGGCAGTCGAGTGGTACACACACACACACAAAAAAGAGCAGGCACATCCCACGCCCTGTGGGAATCGAAGTTGTGCGCAGCAGTGTGCTGGGAGCCTACCAAGTTAACGAAACGACCATGATAGCACCAAGACGCCGGCGGTAGTTTCATGACCCACATGACACGCATGTCATGAGTCCTCAGGAGTCCCTTTAGCTACGCCGAAGAGACCTTAAGGCGAAATACTTAGTCATGCTCATGACTATGGCTGCGACGATCAACCTTTATCCTTCACTTACTACGACATCCGAACCCATTTCCTGCGTTTTTGAGTGTTACTCTTCTTTCGCTGAGTCATCGTCATTTTTGCTGAGTCATGGTATGACTCTGGCTTCCACCACCATCTATTAGTGTTTCCTTCACTTAGTACCCACGTCCGAACCCATTTCTGTGGATTTTGAGTGTTAATCTCCTTTTGCTGAGCCATTTCCATTTTTGGTGAGTCATGCTCATGACAATGACTCCTACCATCATCCTTTAGTGTTTCCTTAACTTAGTACCCTCGTCAGAGCCCATTTTAGTGGTTTCTGAGTGTAAATCTTTTTTCGCTGAGTCATTGTCATTTTGCAGACTCATGCTCATGACTATGACTTCTAGCATCATCCTTTAGATTTGCCTTCACTTAGTACCGCCGTCCGAACCCGTTTGAGTGATTTTTGAATGTTCATGCTTTTTCCTTCAGCGTTTTATCACGGGCTTTACTCAACAATAAAACATAAAAAATGTGTTCTGACGATGCCACCTATGCGCGTGGCATCGTCAGTACACAAATGGAAACAACTAGGAAAATACATTCTATTTATGAATGATACTGCCGTAAACATCCGGCAGGGGGCCACGGTTAGAATTGCATGCAGATTGATTGCGACGGATAAATCCTGATTCCACAAATTTTCGTGGGCCCCATCTGTGTTCCCGTGCTAACGTGGCTACATTATCAAAATCGAATATGTGTTCTTTTGTTACAGAATGATCCACCAGTTCTGTCTTTGCACGTATCGCATGCGTGGCTTTCGTAGCGTCCCTTAAGTGTTCCTTGAGTCGAGTGCTACGTCACCGCCCCGTATCGCCAATGTAGCTGGCACCACAGTCCGAGCAGTTGACCTTGTAGACGACACCAATTTGTTCATCCGGAGGTGTGCGGTCCTTCGGCTTCGGGAACACATTTGCCAATGTGTACGAGGGTTTGAACACAGTTCGAACACCCAAAGGCCGTAAAGCCCTGCGCACTGCGTCTGATACACCGCGGACATACGGAAAGCACACAAAGGAAGCCAGCCTTCCGGCCTTGCTCTAGCGCGAGCTCTGCATGCGGCGTCGCGTATCACTGAGAAAGCGCTGAGAGTAACTCCGTTTATGCAAAAGAGCGGCAACATTAGGTAATTCTTGCACCTTCAAAGTTTGCGTTGGCGACAGTGCATCGCAACGAGATAGGAGCGTACGTACCACGGCATGTTTGTGTTCTGTAGGGTGGTGAGAGTCAAAACTCAGCACACTGCCACTATCGCAAGATTTGCGATATACGCCTGTCTACACTGAACCTCCTTCGCTCCGACGTACCAGCACATCTACAAAGGCTATGCTGCCACTATTCTCCGTCTCGCTTGTAAATTGAATGGCATGATGGACGGCATTAAGCGCCTCATGCAGGGCATGCAGGTTTTTCTTTTCGACAATGGCAAAAGTGTCATCTACATAGCGACAGTACATTTTGACAGGGAAGGGCAAGGACGTCATCAGAGTCGTTTCCACGTGTTGCATTAACAGATCAGCCACGATTACAGAAACAGGACTGCCCATCGGGACGCCTTCTATCTGGTGACGTATGGTTCCTGCAAACGTGAAATATGTTTGCTTCAAGCAGAAGCTAAGCAGAATCATGATGTCATCGACAGTGAGAGAAGCGCGGCTTTCTAACGTACAGTCATCCTGCAGGCGTTTCTCAATAATATCCGTAGCCAACGCTATCGGCACATTCGTGAACAAGGACACGACATCGTGAGATACCATAACATACTCATCCCGAAGCTGCTGCTGACGTACCGCGGTAACAAATTCTTTAGAATGCTTGACCATGAACATGCTCCCTTCCGCAAGTGGCTTCAAAATTACAACCAAAAGCTTCGACAAGTTGTATGTCGGCGATCCAACAAAAGAAAACAATAGGGCGTAGGGGGCAGCCGTCTTTGTGAACTTTTGGCAACCCGTACGCTCTCGGCGCCGCTCCGTCAGACGAAAAGAGGCGACAGTATAGCGTCTGGTCGACCCTTCCTTTCGTTTTTAACCTGCGCAAATAGTCGACCAACTGCCTTTCGCAATTAGAAGTGTGGTCGCGCTGCATCTTCTGAAAGTGCAGAGGATCATCCAAAAGCAGTTGCATTTTTCTATCATAGACCTTGCGGTTCATTATTACAATACCTCTGCCCTTATCAGCTGAGGACCACGACAGATGCATCAGACTTCAGGTCATCAAGCGCAGCGCGCTCTTTACTAGTTAAATTTGACTGAGGCGTCTGGGCATTTGCCAAAATGTTCACAATGCGGCTTCCATTCTTCCGTTTCTACTATGATATCGCGTTTCGGAATAAACCGCGGTGCGATCCCTTTTGACCGATCTCTTTCATCCCTTTTGACAGAACACTCACTTACCCGAAAATATGTCTTGTGACAGCCGTTTTTCAGAAAGGTTGTGCGCACTTGTAGCCTCAAAGTTTCCTTGCGATAGACTGGGGAGCAAGGTAGCCAATTTCATGTTGTGGGCATGCGTGTATTTTTCCTTTTCGAGAAGTTCCGCCTTCGCTCTTGTTTCCAGAACCTCACTGAAGTCGGAAACGTGTAGCTTTGCACGAAGACATGTCTCAAATGTACTGATTTGACGTCTTGCCTGATTAATTAGCTGCTTGTTTACTTGAATGCGGGCTTTTAAGAAATTCCGGCTGAAGTCTCTTGCAAGCTTGCGTCCGTAGGGCGTGTTGACCAGTGTCCAGTCAACACGCCCTACGGACTAGTGCTTTTTCGCTGGGTCATTGTCATTTTAGGCGGCTGTTTTATGACCTGCATGACACGCATGTCATGACCTATCATTTATGTTCGTCATACCCTGTTGTCATACTATGCAAATTTTGGTACCTACCAAGTAAACGATACGACCATGAGGGCACCAAGACATAGGCAGCTGTTTCATGACCTATATGACACACATGTCATGATATTCATGTCATGAATATCATGTCAACCTATCGTTTTGTTCGTCATACACTCTTGTCATAGTATACCAGTTTTGGTAAATATCAAGGTAATGATACGACCATGAGAGCACCAATACGTAGGCGGCTAGATAGATAGATAGATAGATAGATACTGTCAAAGTGGCAAATGTTCGCCAAGAAATGCTCCGCCTTTAAAAAGACCAGTGCTGTATATACCTACTGGGGAGCCTACATGCAAGCGCTTGCATGTAGGCTCCCTACTACTGAAACGTTTTACTCTGGAAGACCCCGTTTCATAAGTACCAACCCCTCGCTTACGCCCAGATTTAATGTTATTTATTGTTGACTGTAAGCACAAAACACACTCTAGCACGGTAGCCTGACACTACCCAACCCACTACCATGCAACACCCAACACAATGCCCTGTCAAGAGCAAGGGCCTCTGACAGAATGTAAGATATAAATTTTCATTAAATCTTGTACAAAATTGCCGGTTGTGAATCGCCAAATGCCGCCTCCACCAATGAAACAAGTTTGAAATTGTTGTACAACGCCGGTCCTGTGCGTATGCCTCTCTCCGCGTTCGTCTTATCGCGCTTTTTAACATTGTCATTTGCTGCTGTGGTGATTATCACTGACCTTATAGTTTAAAAGTGCAGACTGTGAGTGCCTTGTGAGAGGAGGAATGTTTTTTTTTTTCATATACTTAACTGTTTTCTATAGGGATTGGTAGTGTTGTGCGTGTAGCTGCAACAGTATATCTGTTTTGATCTTTACGAATAATGCTGGATATGTCTATTTGTAATAAATAACACTTAAGCGAAATAAAAGGTCGCCCGTGAGACGACCCAGTCTTCACTACTCTGACATCATTTGAGAGCGCTGCAGGTTCAAGTCGATCGGTCTGGCTTCGTGAAATTTAGATTTTTTTAAACAGTTGCGTTCACTTTACTCTCACTCTTTATTTTGAGTCGACTTTTTAAAATTGCTTTTTCTCACATCAAAAAATTTCTGTTAAGAATTAATTTTACCTCGTATTTATGCAACAAAGACGGTATGCAAATACCAGACGACACTTGCCTTCTTTCTGTCAAAATCATCCATCTCTAAATAAGTCGTCCTCATCACAAGAGTCGTAACATCCTCTCAGACGCTTCAGGGCCACAGAAGAAGCGTTTCACAGCAATTTCCAGTTACCCACAATATGTGTGAGCCTGTGCTTTCCTACGGCTACAAATTTTCTAATTGTACTTACAACATCAAGATAGCCCCACATGGCTTATGTGTCAGCGCACCATATATTATTCATTAAAAAAAGATTACCTTATTAGCCGACAATAGAGGGCGCACTTACGCTGGGATAGAGGGCGCACTATACGTGCGCCCTCTATCGTCGGCTATGTTATGTGTAGGTTATGTGTATGCCTGGTTTTGTAAAAAATAAAATAGTTGAGTTTCCCCTCATGTGTCGTATTTTGTTTACTTGCTTAACTCATGTCCCTTCGTCGCTATGCGCAACAGTTTTAATTATGTCTGAACAACTAGCCCACTGCAGAATTTTCCTTCATCTATTCCTTTGCTGCTGTTGCCAAATTTTTATTCGATGGTGTCGCTACACACAGACAAAAAAGACGCAAGCTTTTACTCCTACGTCACGAAATCTGTCGAGTGAATTCATGATAATGTAGTTTTAGGAGAATTATACCACAGGCTAACATCGTGCAACGGTTCTACGAGAATGTCTTACGTTTGTCTACTGTAACTACAGCTGAGGAATAAACAGTGAAATTACCAGACGGGTGTAGAGGACTTTTACATTGCTATTTTATTTACAAAGCAATGCCCCGCGACAGCTGAATTGGGGCGTATACCTGCAAACTTTGAGGTAAAACATTTCTGAAGGTTAATAAAACAGCGCAGGTCACATGACTTTCGCGTACCAGTGAGATGCACTTGGTCGGCGTTATGCATGCAAAATTCGCACGATTTGGTGCTCGTGAAAGGAGAACTAAATGATGCAACGTGACCTTGATTTTATTTTTGACATGGTAATAAGAATTACGTTACCTTTATGCAGGTGAAGTACTACGTTGTCGCTCCTTAATCCACCTGACACGTCCGGGCAGTATTGATTTGTCCCAAAGCCATGGGAAACAAATAAAGGTATGTTCATATTCACGGAAACGAGCCGAGTGACTCCAAAATGCAGGCATCTCCACAATTTATCTATCTTATTTATATTCAGGTGCACCCTTCAAAACCTCACCACTAAACTGATTGGACTCAGTTTTGGTAATTTTCTTTACACACATTCACAGGCGCCGCTAGTTAAACAGTCAGAAAAAAATGGCGCTACACAGACCAATAGATCGCTAAATTTTGTAACACCACTAAGATGGCAACACTTTGCCGGATTCGCTGAACGATATCACACAATGGTAGCCGAATGCTTCGAAAACTTAGTGCAAATTGATTTAACTTTTCTTAGTTTTTCGATGCGGCTTCGTCTTCGAGAATGACTCGTAAAGGAACTTCAACGGGCACTGAGCACTGCACTAAAAGTAACACTTCGCAGATACCTTGCAGCATGGAGGATGAAAAAAGATTAAAGGAAGGAACGTGACGCGAGCTGCTAGCATCGATGGTAGAAATTATCGCTTGCCTATCACAGGGTGAGGGCCTATTTTCATGGAGGAAGGAAATAAACTAATTAGAAAGATTCCGTAACGCAGTCAGCTTTGGCAAGCCAAGTCTCCGTGGAGTCGTTCGCTTGACTGTTTCCTTTGAAAGTCGGCCCAACACGTGACCTCTAAGCCTGATCATATTTATTTATTTATTTTATTTATTTATTTCATTTATTTATTTAGCAATACTGTAAGCCTTTACAGGCTCATACAGGAGTAGGTCTCAAGCAAAACAAAACAAAATCTTGTGCGCCAAAACAGGAGAAAGCAATGAAATGCGGTAATTTTTACAGCACAAATAAATAAGATACAAAAAGAACGAACAGACCAATGAAAACAGCGCAAGGCAGATAATACAGGCAAGGGGGTAAGAGCTGCGAAAAGTGCAGACGTGGTGATGAAACAATCAGAACATAGTGGCGCAGCACAATGTTGTAGCAGAGCACTAAACAATCGCAAGCAGACCTACTCATAGAAAAGTGCACGTATTTTGGTTTCAAATTGTTCGATAGAGTCAACATGCGCAATTTCTTCTGGCAAATGGTTCCAGGCTTCAATTGCAGAGGGAAAAAATGAATATTTACATGTTTTGCAGCGCGCAGAAAAATGTCTTATGCACTTCTCATGATTTGTTCTTTCCGAATGTTGGAAAGGTGGCCTGATGTACTTTGTCTTGTCTATGTTTATGCGCCCGTGATAAAGAAGGAAAAGAAACTTCATGGCAGCGATACGCCATCCTGATATTAGAGCAGGGATGTTTGCTTGTTCACGTAAAGCAGTGACACTGTCGTACGGTGAGTATCTGCAATAGATAAAACGGAGTGCCATGCGCTGTATTCTATCTAGTTTATCAATGAGATAAGACTGGTGCGGGGACCATATAATACTGGCATACTCAAGTATCGGCTGAACGAGGGATTTATACGCAGATAATTTACCATTGGATGGTGCTGTAGCCAATTTCCGACGCAAGAAATTGAGTTGCCTGAATGCCTTTGCACAAATGTTATCAATGTGGGTACCCCATTTGAGCGAGCTCGAGAATGTCACACTCAAATATTTTACAAAATCTGATCTCATTATTGCTGTACCCTTTATATTGTAAGTGAATATGTCAGGTACCTTTTTATGTGTAAATGTGATGCAAGCTGTTTTACTGATGTTGAACTTGATTCCCTATCTTTCGCACCAATTTGGTGAAGAATGTTTGGTTTCCAGTAGTTTTTATAGACACGGCACTTGTTCGGTTGCTCTGCCTTTAAAACCCGGACTCGCAGGTATCACTACGACCTACCACACCCTCGAAATAAACTATCGCGTGTTGGACCGATCCATGATTTTGTGCAATGCTCCGTCGTAGTGGTTGCCTTGCTCCACACCTATTTTTTATAAGGCTTTGCTGTATATTTTTTATGACCGGGCGTCACGACTAACACGCGTTGTTTCCTTTTTGGGACTTTTTTTTTTGTTTCCTTCATGCCTCTCAGCCTATATTCAAACGTTGCCTCCGAAGCAGCTTCCTCGATGGAGTGTTCCAACCTTTGTACCTAGACGCCGCGACTATACTGAAAGAGCCAACAGAGCAGTACACCGTCGCAGTTTACTCGCATTGACAAGCCAGCACCACCTCGTGGGCAACGGCAGAAACAACAATATTTGCAACCTCCCACCTTCAATAGGTGTCGCAGAGTTCCTCACCTTCCTTTAAAAAAAATTAGAAACTGTTCAGGATGAGAAAATATCTCTTCAACAACTCGTTAGCTTGTCGCACGTTTTGATCTGCTTGCAGGGATGATCTTAGATCAGTTCTTGTTAGTTTTATATGCATGTTAAAGAACACCATGCAGTTGGTCAAACTATTTCGTAGTGTACTACAACGGCGTGTATCGTAATCACAGGGTAGTATTGGAAGGTAATACCCAAAAATATCGTTATTTAATAATAAGTTCTTGTGCTAAAAACATAATCTCTTTCATTGCTGTGAGTACCATAGCCCGTATATATGTACAATTATGCTGTGGCTCAATTTCCAGGAGTTGTGGGAGCGCGGTGCATTGACGTTAGTGTGTGCCTGCGTAGTTGATAATGGGTAGATATATACCTGCAAACGGCAGCAATATAGTGAGAAAGCTTCACATTAAGAGCAAGGAATCAGGCGGGAAACGGGGGCCGGTGGCTGTGCCACTACGCTATAATCAAGGGCAAGCTGGCGACTATTAAGCGGAGAAATTGTCACAATAGAGGACACGTTCATTAACCTTCGAAAAACTTTGCCCAGTGTCGGTTTGTAAATATGTCCTTCCGTGGTCGTTATAGGCGAATTATCCTCAAAAATCGCTTCTATGACATCACCGAAACTTCCGGTCACTGCTAAAGGTATTTTGTTTGCAACAATACGGGGAATCACCGCGCTGACAATGAAAGTCCAAGAGAGGTGTAGCATAATAAATCACGTGAATGCCTGATGCGAAATGCGACGGCATTATTTCTGATTGCATGTTGGCTGAATAGTGTTGATGCTGCATGCGTAACATGGAGCGTCTCTTTCTTTTACACTTACGTGTAAGCAGAATGTCTGACACCAGTTCGGTTGAAGCTCAAGCTGCTGCAGCACTCCACCCATCACCGTGTTTTTTTTTTTTTATTTCTGACCTATGCCGATTTATTTCAACCGATCCAAGACGAAGCCCCATTTGCACGAAAACACGATAATAGGCACCATACGATGCGTGTAATAAGCCGGTAGTTAGGAATTTCTTTTCCGCGTCGTCGTGTAACTAGTCCGTCCTTTGAAATGGACGAACGTGATGTCGAGGTACGATAGTAGCAGCAACTTCCCGCACGAGGACTACCTCAGGTCCATCGCCGTGCGTTGCACACGTCCGGTGGCTACGTTCTCCCAATCAAAATATCTGGAAAGATCCGATCAGAGGTACGCGTCAATATTCCTGACGCCATGCGTCTAGCAACTGCTGCCGGACTAACTTCGACGCATACAGGGCAATAGTTAACTCCATTTACTTCAGGCTTTAGTTGTATGAGAAAAAAAAAAACAATATCGATCCCCGGTTTTCTACCAGTGCCTGAGTCTTCCGCGTAGCCTCTCTGGCCTCGAAAATCGAAGCCAACAAACTGCCGGACCACTGCTTTCTGTTCCTCGGCTAAACCATGGCAGCCAATGCAGGCCCCCACGATTATGTCAGAAAGCGACGGACCAAGCGCCAGCGATGATGGCGCCAAGAAAATGTGCAGCCGCGTGAACACTCTTTCTTCCCCAGAAATATTTGTTTCCTTGCAAATTGCTTTATTTATGGAGTGCTATATGTATATGACCGGGAAAATAAACCTATCGCAACAATATATTCCGAGATTCGCATAATCTCAGGTGCGAGCCGCGTCTGTGAAATCGGCCAAATTATGTCGGAGGCCGCTGAGCTGGGAGAGGGAAGCGATTGACGGAGAAGGTACGGAGAAGTACACGGAGGGCACAGAGGCGAGAGACGCCGCGGATGAGGAGGATAGGCGGAGGTACGCTGAGTTTTCACCTCTTCTGGAAGTTGCTACGGACTCTACGTGCGCTATGGATGTACCGGGTTCATCTGGTGATTGAGAGGCCGAGCGCCGGGCGAGCACGGAGCAGCAACGCAAGCGCCGGTAGTTCGAGGGCGAGTCGACCGACCGCGAAGTCATCGGCAAGCGCAAGGCACGAGCTCGGCGCACATATGTACGGCGCCAGCTGCTCATTGGTCCTTGAGTATGCGGTACAGCTGCATATACAGGGTGTGCCAACTATCATGCACCAATATTTAAAGAAAGAGCAATTGCGTAAATCGAAGAAACCATAGTACATATTGTTTCCAGTAGATTGGAGTAGCCGCCAGTCATTTTTCGTCATGGAGGTTTAATTACGTAATTGTAATTAAATATCTAACTCGAGAGGTACTGTCCTAATTATCAAAGTGTCAATGAGGCATTGTAGGCACTCCAAAATCACATCTAACTGCTGTATTTTCAGAGACGTACTAATTGCTTATTAATTTTTTTCCGACTGGCAAAGAAACACCACAAAATATGAAAAATACCAAGTGACTGCGCTAACACCTGGTTCACAAAGCAGCGGCCTCAAATAAGCTAACTGAAAGCAACTGCTTTGCACGTCTCAAACCCGAAGAGACAGCGCATCACCTTGAAAATGGCACGGAAGGAGCGTCAACAGCAGATTTCGTGGCTTCGCAGCGATTCCTTCCTTTCATTTCTGCGTCACACTTATTATCCGTCTCACAAGGGCGACGGATCAGATTGATAGCGAAAGCCCCTTGATATCGTGGCCGAAGCACCGATCTGACCACGCACGAAAATTGGAAAGCAACGGAATAGGGATAACATGTTTCAACATCGCTGCTCTGCTCACACCGCATCGCGAGAGTGCGCACGCATTTACATTTAACGCCACAAACTTGCTTCGGACCAAAGTCAAAATGAAGTGACCGTTTTATTATGACTATAGCCCTAATGGCTCGTTGCGCGATGGCCTTGAAAATACTCGGCGTCTAGTCGAGTGGTACAAAAAAAGTCGCATTTTCGCCCGAAAGGAGAAGAATCACTTGCGATAGGAAATTAGTAGAGAGCTATCCTCCTTTCGTCTCCTTTTATCATCTTCCCGCTTTCCTCCTTTCGCGTGGGAGATTGCGTGGCCAGTTGCCCTTGCGCCCTGTTGCAAGATACGCATTTGGTGCCGCAGCACAGCGTCGCCCCCTCCCTTCCTCCCTCCCATACCCTCACGGCCTTTCGCGCAACGAAAGATGTCGCCTTCGCTCTCCGCCGTGCGTTCGCTCTCCGTGTAAGCGCGCGTCCCCTGCGCGCTTTCACATCCGGCGCGAGGCGAAGATTTTATCGCCCTTGGACTTTATACGGGACCTCACGGCGGCGACTACGACGACAGCGACGCCGACGGCAGACATCCGCTTGAAGTGTCCATATAATTAGCTATCGCAATTAAATAGGCGTGGAGGAAGCCAACTACTAGGATGTAGCGTTGCGCAGAATGGCTGAAACCAAACGAAACGGCTCAACCCGTGATTGTCAAGCCAGAAGGAGCAGTAGGTCTTACTGCTGGCGGTGCGTCCGGGCTTTGCAGGCAGAGCAGCCGAACAAGTGCCGCGTCGATTAAAACTACCGCAAACCAACATTCTCTGCCAATATAGACTTCTCAATCTGGGCTGGGTGGTGCTAGGAAGACGATTTTGATGATTTATACCCTTTGAAATGGGGCGGTCACAAGCAGTCACCTTGCCTGCTTGATTTAATCATGTATCGTATACATGTTTTTATTTCTAGTATTTATTGCGATAGCAATTATATGGATACTCCAAAGCGGATTTTTGCCGTCGTCGTCGCCGTTGCCGTCGCCGTGAGGTTCCGTATGACGTCATCGGCGATGAAATCGTCACCGCGCTCCTGACGCTGTATGTGCGAGTGAAAAGGCGCGAGGGACGCGCGCTTTCACGGGTAGCGAACGCACGTGGGCGAGCAAACGCGCGTTCTGCGCCATGCCCCCTGAATTAAAATTATTAAATTAGGTAGCTTTACGTGCCAAAACCACGATCTGATTATGAGGCACGCCGTAGTGTGGTACCCCGGAAATTTCGACAACCTGGGGTTCTTTATTGTGCACCTAAATCTAAGTACACGGGTGTTTTCGCTTTTCGCCCCATCGAAATGCGGCCGCCGTGGCCGGGATAGGGCTGAAGAATTAATCGTCTCTTTCCTCCTCTACAATCACCATATATAGAGAGCAAACGTGGCTTCTCCCGTCGGACAAAAGGCCGTGGGGGGACGGAAGGAAGGGAGGGGAGGCGACGTTTAGCTGCGGCACCAAATGCGTATTTATATAAAAAAATGGCACAGTTTCGCCCTAAGGGCGAAGCGATGAATGCGACAGCAACACAGCAATGTCATACGAAGTAAGGTGAGCGGCTTTGGTAGCAATATGAATTGTAGTAAACATGAGCTGATTAAGTAAGCAGGTGTGCTGCGGCGCAAGTAGACCGACATGAAGAGAGACTCGATGACCACGAGAAGGCGCGTGTGAAACGGTGGTGTTGATGAGAAGCGCTTCCCGTGGGCAGCGCGTGCGAAGGGACATACCTGTAGCGCTGCACTGCCGACCCGGGCAGCATTGCATGTGTAGCGTGCGTTGGAAAATGTGGCCCGACTGTTACTAACTGATTGAACAAGCGTGGTGTGAGCGCGCACAAACAAACATGAATAGATCACACTGAATGACTGCAGACAACGACTGTCAAAACGCTGGCAGCAAGCGCATGTATACGCCGCAGCCGCGGGCGAAGGTACGTGCGGTCTATCGCTTCAACGGAAACTGAGCGGCGAATGGACGGCGCATAAAGGTCAGAGCCGTGTGGAGATAAGAGACGGTGCGGTCGAACGAACGTTGCAAGGCGAGAAGGTGGGTAAGATTTCCCAACGCTGCTCAAACGAGTGTCCCATTCTGATCTCGTCGAAGACCTCAAGGGCTGCAGAAGATAGCGCCAACCTTTCCCTTTCCCTCAAGAACCACTTATCATCATCGTCGAAAACCTCCGAGCCGCGCCCAGAGGCATCGGCAACAGTCACCAACGCCGCGCGCGTTCGGTGCGAACGCGGGCATAACGCCGACGGTGTCGACAACAGTTCTGCGCGTTGCTGGTGCTGCTGCATGTGCAAGTTTATACAGCTGATAAAACTACTATCCTTACTCCGTATAGCTCTCTACTAATTTGCTATCGCAATTGATGCTTCGCCTTTCGGGTGAAACGGCGACATTTTTGTATACATCTCCTTAATCTTTTTTTCCCTCCATGCTTCTCTATCTACCTCGTACCGCTACCTATGCCTGTAACATATCCGGTCGTGTCAATCTCTTCCCTGCTTTTTTTCCACCAATACTTTATACGTATCTTGCTTATCTCGACTGCTGACCGGTTGATGCTTCCATCCACTTTAAAGCAAAGCGCGCCTGGAAGTTCTACGTTTACTACGGTTCTCGCTAGCTGAATCCGTTCGCATCCCATTAGGATGTGCTGAGTGGTCTCCCGATCTTTACTGCAGCATACACATGCCTCATCTAGTTATGAATATTTGCTTCGGTATGTTTTGGTGCTTAGGCAACCGGCTGGAGCCTCAAATAGCAAGGCACTGCCCTTTGTGTTATCAAATAGATTTTCCCTTCTAACTTCTTTCTTCTCATTCCTGTAAATATCCAAGGTCCTTTTGTTTCCATTCTTTGCATCCAATTCACTGTCTCTATTTCTCTCACTTCCTTTCTGATGACTCCTGGTTGCCTTTTTACAGTTTATATTTCCTTGTAATTTGTTGCCAACATTCTTGACCTCTTTCTCCATTCTGTGTACAGGTTTTTCAGATCCAGATATTTGTGCGCTTTAACCGCCCATTCATTTTAATCCATCATCCTGAGCCTTTCGTGAAAACTAATTTTGCTCTACGCTTCTCTGACAAAAAGAAAAAGAAAAAGAAAAGGTCACTCCCATGTCACCGCTTCACTGTGGGCTCCCAAAGCCAACCGGCTTACCGATCTTTGGTTAACTTCCAACTCCTACAATTTATCCGATTTGAAGCATAGATTAGCATTGGCGAGAGACCGGTAGCGCTGGCACCATTACTCCTTTCAAGATTACACGCACCACTTCATACTTGTTGTGGCCGTTTAATGCTCTGTGTATCACTATTGCTTCAATCCGCCTTCCCCGTTATTTTCAGCCTATCTTGGCGGGAGCCTTGAGTAAATCTTTCGATTGTTTATCCACACGCCGACGTACTTATACGGCTTGACTATGGATATGACTTGCTGTTGAATAGACACCTTGTAATTACTCGTATTTTCATTAAAGATCATAATTCTCAATTTCTCTGTGCTAAAATTGAGGATTATATTTGTCGCTGCGTTGCCACAGATATTCGCAAGTGTCTGTAAATCTCTTGCTTTGTGCGGTAGTAGCACTATGTCATCCGCATACATCATTCCGGGGACCTTCTGTTGCACCATTTGTCTATTACGCATGCAAGATAAATCAAAGCCTAATTCACTGTAAATTAGGTAAATTAGGGAGTGCAATACGCTCCATAGCAGCTCCGTTCGCGGGGGCATAATAAAATGTCGCCAGGCAGCACTGTGACCCAAGTGTGATGTGTACCGATGTACGGGCTTCGAAATTGTCCCCCGTGGAATTGACCGCATAAGGATGTCGTCCAATGTAAGGAGACTTCAAATTAAAGGTCATCTGAATAGCAATGCTGCAGTCCCATCGGGCACATAGGCACTCAGACGTTGTCTTACTGAACGATGGTAAATAATGTGACTGTGTTACATAAGTTCTTTAAACGCGTTACACTGACCACAACTCTACCTCACATTGATAACAAACAAAGGAGACAATAAAGTACCAACATAATTTGAACAATATACCCGTATAATAAAACAGTGAAATGTGCAACCACCTCGAAAAGAAAACACATTAGCATAGGATTTTGGCGAAACAGCTGCGAATAAAACGTTGAACTAAATAAATCTAGTACACTCAGACAAGGGAAGTCCGAGAGTGTTAAAGTCTGTCTATGTACGTAGTTGGAATTCCACCACATATATTACTGTGTCATACAGAAAGGAAGTCGTGTACATCAGCCGCCCCCCCCCCCCCCCCCCCTTTGAAAGCAATGTCAAAACTTATGTGTCACGTCCACAATATTGTTTCTGTAATACCACACAACTACAATTACTTTTTAAACGTATAATCAATACTTTTTGTCAAAATCGTTCTATACACTAATGCCACTGTTATAAGACCGAACCCTACACCCTGCACGAACCGCCTGTCACCGTTCGGTTCTTGTCTAGAGTTCCCCGTAGTGAGCGCACTCAATTACATAAGGGAAAAAAAACGGTGGCAGCTTCACACTAGTGGTGCAAAGTCTGAGCAAACAGTGAAGCTGGTGTCCCATCCCTAGCTTCTAACTTTACCTTGGCTTTTCATTAGCTTTAACTTGGTTCTCTGGTAGCTTTAACTTGACCTTTCTATTAGCTTGGTTTTTTAGGCTTTAGATGCGGGTGCTGCTGGGGAAAATCTGGATCGGTTCAAAGTCTTCGGAGTCGGTCTCGAGTGGCAGCTGTGACGATTTTCGCGGCGCGCCTCCTCTTCTTCGCGCGTGACGATCTTCTTCGGAAGACCCATGTGCTCGGCACAAACTCAAGCGGCAAAGTGTGTCTCCGCGCCTCGGCGATGCGCAGATATATACTCTGGAGTGATGTGATTGCCTAGCTTCGCCCCCGCGCAGCTGTAGGGAGAATCTAGGCAGAGCTACGGCTGAGGAGCTAGCGGTGGTGCTGCGGAAGTTAGGCGAGACGCTTGGTTTCAGCTTCTCTAGCTCTCGCTTCAGTTTTTCTGAAGCGAAGAGTGTGCAGTCCAAACCTGCCGAGCAGCCGCCAGAGGCATCGGCTGCAGTCACAGACACCAGGCGCGTTGGGCGCGAACGCGGGGAAACGCGGTCAGCGTCGGCAGCAGTTTTACTACGAGTCCCACTACCACCTGACTCACTCATCCTTTCTACCGCGCATACGCTATGGTGCGCGATGCCATTTTTATACCCTGCTTTCACTCTCTCTCAGCTCTCTCTCCCCCAGCTCCGCGAAGTAGTAGTATGTGAGGAGGTGGCACTCTGTTGCTAGGCGACGCCCGTGATGTCATCGTCAGGCGGAGGAGTTTTCTGCCTACACCACCGGACTACCTCCAGCCTAAACAGCTTCGGGTGACCGGATCTTCTTTGGTAGTCCCATGTCAATGGTACATGCACTCGTCACAGTCAACGAGAGTTTTGCCACTGTCGCGGCGGCTGCGAGCTTTACCTCCCCGGTGACGTCAAGGCCAACCTGCGCCTCCACACTTGCCGGGGCGTCGCTGGTCGAAATCTGCCGAGCCGGCGCCGGAGGCGCCGGCTTCAGTCACAGACCCCGCGCGCGTTTGGCGGGAATGCGGGGGAAACGCGGACGGCGTCGGCAGCATCTCTGGGCGTTGCCTTGTTGGTGCTGCTGCAATTTCTGTCTTTCTGTCTCTCTCGCTCCCATGTTCTCTTGCTCTCTCCTGAGCATAGTGCGCACCGCGTGCATGTTCTACTTCCCACTCCTTAACGCGCGCGTGTGTGTGTGTAAGTGGTTCGTGAGGAAAGGGAAAGGTTGACGCTATCTTCTGCAGCCCTTGAGGGAGCACGGCTCAGCGCCAATGTCAAGGGAACATGTGCACGGCGCGGAGAGGAGGCGAAGCACACGCCGGTTCGTGAGGCGTCGTGGAGTTCCTTGAGTCGTCAGGGCTCTCCGCACGCCTCTAAGGACATTTCTACAAGCGGGAAGGCCTCACGGCCCCCCACCCCACCCCGGGCCTGACCGGCCTGGCACAACACCCCTGCAGACTCTGCAGCACACCAAGGCCTTGCATCTCGGCCTGATACGTGCCGCCTATGCCTGCCGGTTTTGCTTCGCCCAGCCATGGCGACTCCACTCTATCCCTTCTTTCGCTCCCACTTACCCCTCCCCGTTGGCGCTGAGCCGTGCTCCCTCAAGGGCTGCAGAAGATAGCGCCAACCTTTCCCTTTCCCTCAAGAACCACTTATCATCATCGAGGCGGTTGCTTGGCAACGCGCGGTGACGTCATCGCCAGGCGCAGTTTTTTGTTCGCACTACGTGGCCTAACCAAGAGCTTAAACAGCTCCACTGTTAAAACGCTAATTCCAATAAATGAATGAACGATAATGGAACAGCACAACAAGGACGTAGGAAGTTGCCAGCCTCATGGCGTTGTTAGATCGGAGTTAAGAAAAAAAAACACCGCATATCCACGGGGTGAATGATGATGAGTGGGCGAAGCTCCGGAGGGAATCATCGGTAAACCGTGAATCTTCCGTGTAATTCGCCCAGTCTCGCCGCACTAAATCGAACGATTGACTTCCACCAATGACACGCGCCATATGTGACGTCATTCCTATTTTATAACAGCGCCCTTCATTATAATTGCACCATCTCCCGCTTAAGGGGACGCTAGCACAAACGCGTTAGAAACGTGCAGTACTCTAAGGGGAAGAGGCCACAGCGTCTTACACCAGCTTCTTGCACGGGCCGTAACGCGCTAGCACAAACGCGTTAGAAACGCGCAGTCTTTCGTTAATGTTGGGTATTTATTGCCATCTAGGTGCGTCTGTCCATGTGCGCTTCGTGGCGTAGTGGTTAGCGCCACGCGTTCAGAAGCGAGGGGTCCCTGGTTCGATTCCGCTACGGCCACAACTCTCCGAATTTTTTTTTCTCATAAAAGTAGACGTGGCTACCTACTACGACGACTACTACTACAGAGGAGGGACAGACCCACACCCTAAGGAGCTTCGCCCCTAAAAGCTTGACCCAAGATTTTATGATATGAACATTGGACAAAATTCCTTTGGCAGCGATTGTGAATGGAGCCATTGACAGAACGCTTTTGTTAATGATCGCGAATGGAGCCAAAGTACATGTATTTATAAGTAGTACTCCTTCTATTCTGCTCCACTAGTTGCACAGCGTGCCTATGAAAATGTTCTTTATGTTAGCCGTACAAACTGGAGATATGTATTTGTTTTTAAATGCTACGAAACTGCACCCCATAAGAAGCACCGAAGTTTATTTAAAAAAATTAGAACAGATAAGCCACGCCTGATTTAAGCCTTATTATCACCCCTACATATTGATTGAACTGCCGCCGTCAAATGCGACATGTACACCCACAGAGAATATTGTTTGTGGCACTAGAGAGCTTGGCCGCGGCCACTGGACCTTTTAAGGCGTAAGCCTTTGATGGCTCATTGTCAAGGTCATCGGCCGTTAGCAGAAACTGATGATGATGATGATGATGATTATTGTGGTTTATTGGCGCAAGGGCCAGATGTGGCCAAAGAGCGCCAAGACGATGGTAATGACTTGTTTCTGGTATATGAATAGTCAATTACATGAACATTCGATGTGGCATGGCTGTAAAGGGGCCTAAAAACAGTCGCTGTAAAGAGCGTAAAATCTATACGTAATAAGATTATGGCAATGACTAATGATGTGTACTATAGACATGAATATACATTGCAAAAGAATGATATGACTTACAAAAATATTACAGATGCAGGAATTGGCCAGAAGCACAAGTACCTAAACAGAGCCCTTGAGACACAAGAGCTTGTGGGCATGTGCTATAAAAAAACTATCACAGCAACATCCTCTTGAGAGAGGATGCGCTACGAACTTACTGGGCTAATAACATGTAGCACAACATCTTTCAAGTATGCGAGGACTGCTTTGGTGTTAAAGAGCGGTTCTTTACCAAGAAACATGGCTGGATGCAGAGGAACAGAAGAGCGATATGCTAGAGGAAAGTGTTTCTTTCTTTCTCTTTCGGCTTCCCGACACTCCAGGAGGACGTGGAGGACGGTGAGCCTGTCGCCACATCTAGCACAGGTTGGAGGATCATGACCATTCAATAGAAAATTGTGGGTGCCGTAGGTGTGTCCTATTCTGAGACGACAGAATAGCACATCAGTTCATCGTGTTTTTGTTACGGAGGGCCAGTAACCTAACTGTGGCTTAATCAAATGAAGCTTATTACTTGTTTCTGCGTCCCACAAGCGTTGCCAGTGGCTTCGCAGTTTCTTTCGCAAGAAAGGTTTCAAATCTGTTGCAGGAACAGCAGCTGTAGGGTTAATAGCGGGTGTTGTGACTGATGTGGCCATTTGGTCGGCAAGAACATTGCCCTCGATGCCTCGATGCCCAGGCACCCAGCATATAATGACATGTTGGTTAGTTGCGTATGCTCTACAAAGAACAGAATAGAGCTCAATGAGAATAGGGTTTTTCTGTTTACAGGGTGACTTCAAGGCTTTTACGACGCTTTGAGAGTCTGTAAATATAATAGTTTTTTGAAGTTTTGATTTCTTTATATGCTTTACAGCTGACAATATTGCGTAGGCCTCAGCCGTAAAGATACTTGTTTCTTGGTGAAGCACGCCGGATTCCGAGAAGGACGGGCGGACGGCTGCATAGGATACTCCGGCATGTGATTTAGAAGCGTCTGTGTAAAATTCTGTGCACGGGTACTTGGACTGTAATTCTAGGAAATGCATTCGGATTTCAACCTCTGAAGCGTGCTTTGTAACCTCTACAAAGGACATATCACATGCTACCACCTGCCATTCCCAAGGTGGCAACAGCTTGGCTGAAGGCATTAAGCGATGTTCGTGGAGTGGGATATCCATTTCTTCGCTAAGCTCCCTGACACGCAGTGAGAAAGGCTGTCTTATAGAGGGACGATTACCAAAAAGTGTAGCACACGTCATATCGTTAACAGTATTAAAACATGGATGCTGATGATTAGAGCGGACTTTAAGGAAATATGTGAGGCTGGTGTATGTTCTCTGCAGATGGAGTGACCACTCATTTGATTCGACGTATAAACTTTCAATGGGACTTGTTCTGAAAGCGCCAGTGGCCAGGCGGATACCTTGATGGTGGACGGGATCCAGCATCTTCAGCGCACTAGGGGCGGCAGAGTGATATACCGCGCTACCGTAGTCCAGTCGTGATGAAATGAGACTCTTGTAAAGATTCATTAAACACTTCCTGTCACTACCCCAGGATGTGTGAGATAAAATTTTCAGTAAGTTCATTGTTTTTAGAGATTTCACCTTGAGATATTTTATATGTGGAATGAAAGTAAGTTTAGAATCAAGTATGATGCCTAGGAACTTGTGCTCTTTGTTGACAGGTATTCGTTGTCCATACATTTCGATAGTGGGATCTGCAACAAGCCCTTTCTTCCTGGTGAAAAGAACACAAGAGCTTTTGTGGGGGTTCACCTTGAATCCGTTTTCGTCTGCCCACTTGGACACTTTGTTCAAGCCCTGTTGTACTTGTCTCTCACAGACTGTGAGGTTGCAGGATTTGAAACCTATTTGTATGTCGTCTACGTAGACAGAATAAAAATAGCTGGCGGTAGTGAGGCACGAAGCGTGTTCATCTTCACGATAAACAGTGTGCAGCTGAGCACACCTCCTTGGGGTACACCAGTTTCCTGTATAAATGGACGCGACAGTGCATTACCTATTTTAACCCGGAATGTGCGGTTGTGTAGGTAGCTTTCAATAATAATTAACATATTACCGCGGATGCCCATTGCCGACAGATCGCGTAGGATTCCGTAACGCCAGGTCGTATCGTACGCCTTTTCCATATCGAGAAACACGGATAGGAAGTATTGTTTATGTATGAAGGCATCACGAATGTTTGCTTCGATGCGCACGAGATGGTCCGTTGTAGACCGTCCTTCTCTGAAGCCGCACTGATATGGATCAAGGATTTTGTTTGACTCAAGGAAGTGTAAAAGGCGACGATTGATCATTTTTCCAAAGAGTTTGCAGATACAACTTGTGAGGGCTATTGGGCGGTAACTTGTTACTAATTTGGGGTCTTTAGAATCAGAACGACAAGGGATTCTTTCCATGCAGTAGGTAGGTACCCGGCAGCCCATATAGCATTGAAAAGTGCGAGTAGCATTATTTGGGTATCATTGTGAATGTGTTTGATCATGTCGTACATGATCCTGTCGGGTCCAGGTGCAGAGCTCCGACATGCAACCAAGGAGGCTCTCAATTCAGCGATGTTAAAAGGCATGTTATAGGGTTGTCTGCATTTGCGGTCAATAGCCTTGCGTTCTGCGATTTGTTTGTGCTTAAGGAATGCCTCGGAATAATTATTTGAACTAGACACGCGCTCGAATTGTTCGCCAAGAGCGTCAGCTTGGTCTTCCAAGCTGTTCGCTTCGTCGTTCAATAGCGGCAACGGATGGATTTCTTTTCCCTTTAGCCTCTTTAGCCTGTCCCATACTTTTGCCTCTTGAGTATACGAGTTGATACCTGAGAGAAACCTTTCCCAACTTGCCCTCTTAGCCTGTCTTCGCGTCCTTCTTCCCTGGGATTTAACATGTTTAAATTCTATGAGGTTTTCAGCCGTAGGACATTCACGTAGTTTGCCCCAAGCTTGATTTTGTCTCCTTCGTGCCTGTCTACAATCGTTATTCCACCAGGGGACCCGTCTTTTAAATGAAGTGCCACATGTTTGAGGGATGAACTTCTCAGCGGCGTCAATGATAAAAGCAGTAAAATATGATACGGCATGATCTATAGTAAAATTATTTATAAAATCTCGTGATAAGTACGTGGATTCCCTAAAGCATCCCCAGTCAGCTGAGGCCAGTTTGGGGAAGAGAGTCATGTTCGGTTAATAAGTTTAGGGTTACTGGGAAATGATCACTTCCGAATGGGTTTTTAATTACATGCCATTCTAAGTCAGGGACAAGTGAGGCAGAGCCAATTGACAGGTCTATTGATGAATATGAACTATGATGGATATTGTAATATGTTGGTTCCTTCTTATTGAAGAGGCACGCACCGGAGTTAACAAGGAAGTTTTCAATGAGTCGACCTCTCGCGTCACATCGCGAGTCTCCCCAAAGGGTATGATGGGCATTAAAATCACCAGTGATAATGTATGGTTCTGGTAGCTGGTCGATGAGGCTGTAAAATTCCGTTTTAGTGAGGTGATGGTTTGGTGGTATGTAAATGGAGCAGATCGTTATAAGCTTGTTGAATTAAATTGCTCGCACAGATACAGCCTCGAGAGGCGTGTGAAGGGCAAACCGTTGGCAAGCAACAGACTTATTTACAACTATGGCTACACCTCCGGACAAGGCAGAAGCGTTGTCACGATCTTTACGGAAAATGGCATATTGCTTGAGAAAGTTGGACTGTGTAGGTTTTAAGTGTGTTTCTTGGACACACAACACCTTCGGATTAAATTTATGTATGAGTTCTGTGATGTCGTCGAGGTTACGAAGTAGTCCTCTGACGTTGCACTGTAGTATCTGTGTGGCCATGTTGGAAACGATGTTTGTGCTGTGTGTCTCGTGTAAAAACACTAACTTAACTTACAGAGCCCTTGTCGGGCCCTGTGATGCGGGCTTTTTCTTTTTTGGAGCGGTCGAGAGATTCTCGCCGCTCCTTTGGCGCTGGCTGCGCCGTCTGGCTGGAAGATGTGTCCATCGGCTCTTGCGGAGCGCTGGACACCCGCTCTTGAGAGCGGTTTGTTCGCAGTGAAGGCCTCGTCTCGAGAGACAAGACCTTGGAGGCCACCAGCCCAGAGGTGGATGGCCCCTTCTGCTGGGGTGGCGGAGCAGCGCTAGCTGCAGTCGCCGAGGGGGCAGATGGCTTCACCGCCGGCTCACTACGCATGGACCGGACAGCAGCCGGAAGCCGCTGCGACGCTGCCCCCTGACGCGTCACATCGGCAAAGCTGGTTTTAGACAGGTAGGTAACCCGCCTTCGTGCCTCTTTGAAAGTTATGTTTTCTTTTACCTTAATTGTCACTATTTCCTTTTCTTTTTTCCAAGATGGGCACGACCGCGAGTATGCGGCGTGCTCCCCATCACAGTTAACACAATGTAGAGAACCTTCACAAGACTCGGAGGAGTGTTCGCGAGCACTGCATTTCGCACAGGTTTGGCGGCCTCGGCAGTTCTGCGAACTATGGCCGAACCGCTGGCATTTCAAACATCGAAGGGGATTTGGCACGTATGGCCTAACACGAAGCTTGATGTACCCGGCCTCGATGGACTCGGGCAGGACACTTGAGTTGAAAGTAAGTATTAGGTGTTTGGTCAGGAGTTCTTTGCCATCTCGCCTCATTTTAATCCGTTTAACATTGATGACATTCTGATCACTGAAACCCTCAAGGAGTTCAGCCTCACTCAGCTGCAACAGGTCATCATCTGAGACAACGCCACGGGTGGTATTCATAGTACGGTGTGGGGTTACTGTTAATTGGGCATCTCGTATCGGTAGTTGCCCAATTTTTTACTAAATTGGGCAGTTTCTCGTATTGTTTGAGATCACGGAGTTCCAAGAGGAGATCCCCGCTTGCCATCCTGGATGCTTTGTAGCCTGTTCCAAAAATATCAGTCAAAGACTTTGAGACAAGGAAAGGTGAAATTGTACGTACTGATGTGTGTGACTTTTCAGAGTGAATTACATGAAATCGGGGGAAATTCTGTGTTTGGCGTCCAAAAAACTGGAACACATCTTCGGTGCGCCCTCTTTTCAGACGGCGATCAGGGAGTGGCGGGAATTGTTCACCCATAGGTATAGAATTTTTCGGCAGCGACGCCAGCCACCCACCATGGAGCCCAACGAGGGGACGCTGCAGGACCTGGAAAAGACAGGTCCTGCAAACGCCAGCTGTACGCCACTACTATAACCAAATATGTACAGCCAAGGTTGGTTGCACCACACAAGGTTAACCCTCGCTGCCTGGAAAGTCGGAAGTAAATAGAAGAGAGGAGAAGACAGGAAAGATTGAAAGTGAGAGAGAAAGGCGAAGATTGAAGAGAAGGATAGGAAAAGGCAACTACCGATTTCCCCCGGGTGGGCCAGTCCGGGTGTGCCGTCTACGTGAAGCCGAGGCCAAAGGGGTGTGTTGCCTCCGCCGGGGGGCCGTAAAGGTCCAAACACCCGGAATTGGCTCAACCCCCAGGATCCCCTTTTCCCCGGACACGGCTAAGCCGCGCACGGTTAGACGCGGGAGGGGCCAACCCTCGTGTGCTCGGGTCCGTGGTGTCGCAACACACCAAACGCCTGCTGACGCAGACGCCCCTGCGGGGGTAGCAGAAACTGTCACAGCTTTCCGGCCTCCCTGATTAGTCTCCCCTGTGTCGTGACGTCACTGTCGCTAGGTGCAGGTGTGCGCCTCCTGATTGGCTCGCGTGCGTGACGGCACTGTCGTCAAGTGCGGGTGTCGGGGTGGTTAGGCGCCGCGCGGGTCTGTCATTTCTTCGTCGTTGCTGCAGTTGCTATAGCAACGGCGCCTGCTTGCCTATCCGTTTTATCGTTCCGCTCCACTCATGTCCTGACGCCTGTAGTGCGCATAGCTGGCATAGCACCGCCATGGAAGACGCGTCTCCTTCTGATCCACAAACGGCGCAGCAAAAGTTCCAGGCGACCACAAACTACTTTAACACAGACACTTTAACAGGCAATGGTGTTAAGCCCAGACCACACGTACGCTTGCGGACGCGCGCAAGCTCGCGTCTACGCGCCTTGCGACGGCCGCGCCTAGCGAGGAATGGCGGTTTGCATCCACAAATACGCGCGACAGCGCGCGCATACTGGCCTCACACCTGGCATCACTGGTTGACGCCTCTTACTTGGTTGTTGACAGTGCTTCAAAATGCTTTGATATCTATAAATGTAATTGTTATATATTTATAGTTCTAAATCAGCACAAAAAGAGAAGAAGAAGGACTTTATTGTATGGTATAAATCTGCTTAACTGAGAGTTGAATGTACCGCGCCGTCACTGCGTAGCCAGGCGCGCTGACGCGAGGCAGCCCAAGCGCGCAATATCAGAGAGGAGCTGATCACCGAGATCGCGCAGCGTTTCAACGCGTACGAGCCGTGCCGCACCGCGTGCGCATGCGTGGGCGCGCAGACGCGAGCTAGCGCGCGTCTGCAAGCGTACGTGTGGTCTGGGCTTTAGGCTTCCACCGTTCCACACTTTAGTCTCGACAAAGTGTCTTCCGCTTTTTTTGAAGCGAACGCTTCACTACGCTACCTCGGGCAGCCGTCGGCGACTCAACAGTTTTCACCTTGAGAGGTAGAGGTGAAACCACAAGAGAGCATTAAGGCACGTTCATAGTCAATCGGCACGCGTGCGAGCGTTATCAGACGCCGGGCGCGTCGGAGCGTATTGGCCGCTCGTCCGGTTACGTTGCCGGCGCCAGTACGTCGAACCATCGGTCGAACTATAGCCTCATTTGTTCTCGCCAACGTGTCATAATGTGTGCGCGCGTTCACGCTACGTGGGACTATATTTAGGGCTTTACGGAGCCCTGAAAGGAGACATTGCCACCCTTGCCCGAGTAGAGTTGGTCCCGGCTGCGAGTTGCAACCAAGTCTCACTACTTTACTGATCACCACTGTGTCTTCATAGACATAAAGAAATTATGAATACACACTGTATTCATTGCAAACATGTGTGTCTATCATTGCGAAACCACACTTCGGGCACATCTCTACAATGGGCCTAGCCAGGGCAGTGAAGCTTTCGCTATCAACCAGGGTTAACCAAAGCTAAACCACAGCAATTTTTTTTTATCCAGCGGCCGTGGTTTGGCCATAGAGAATGGCCATCAGCCGTTAAGGTTGTGGTAACATAGGGCAGCCGTCAGTGCCCCCACCGGCTGGTTGTCATCAGTGCAGAGTAGCCCACTTGGCTCAGCCTGGTTAACCTCCCCTCCTTTCCCTTAAACTCCTTTCTTTCTCTCTGATTGATCATTGCCTATGCGCTCATGCAACAAGCAGTTTCAAAGCACTCGTGTGCTCAGACGGCTCCAGAGACCGGTCGATACAGAAATACTTGAAGCGTCTTGCATAAAAAAAGCGGGTAATAGGTGCCTGCGCACCCCGTCCCTGGCTCTCACCAGGAAACAGTATTTGTATCAGATGCCACTGAGCTGGAAGAGGGAAGCGAGTGCCGGGGAAGGTACGGAGGAGCACACGGGGAGGGTTCGGAGACGAGAGAAGCCACAGCATCGCGGATGAGGAGGGTAGGCGGAGGTGTGCCGGGATCACCTCCCCTAACAAGCCCAGACGAACACCCTGCTCACTCCAGCGCGAAAACACCTCTTCCAAGGCATACTTAATGAAGACCTCCCTTGCTGTAGCCGCTCTGGTGCCTATCCTCGCAACAGATCACATATTCTATGCTAATGCCATCCAAAACTACCCCCCCCCCCTTACCCAAACCTTCATCCCTCCCACCTACCCCTTCCTCCGAGTGGCTGTCCGCCGCAACCACCTTTCACGACCAACGATTCCTTGCGGACTTCATCGGCCTAGCGCTGAAGCACGCCGCAAGTTACGCCCTGGACTGAGGGCATGGAAGCATTTTTTTAACCTCAGAATAATGTGATTTCTCTCTCTCTCTCTCTCTGGCAATTGCTACGGACTCTATGTGCGCTATGGATGTACCGGCTTAATCTGGTGATCAAGAGGCCGAGCGTCGAGCGAGAACGGAGCAGCAACGCAGGCGGCAGCATGTCGACCGCGAGTCGAGCGACCCCGAAGTCATCGGCAAGCGCAAGGCCCGAGGTCGGCGCACATATGTACGGCGCCAGCTGCTCATTGGTCCTTGAGCATGCGGTACAGTTGCATATACACGGTGTCCTATCATGCACCAAGACTTAAATAAAGAGCAATTGTGGTAATCAATGAAAGCCTTGTACATATTGTTTCCAGTACAGTGGAGTAGCCACCAGTCATTTTTCGTTATTGAGATTTAATTAGGTAATGGTAATTGATTATCTAACTCGAGAAGTACTGTGCTAATTATCAAAGTGTCAATGAGGCATTTGTAGGCACTCCAAAATGACATCCAACTGCTGTATTTTCAGTGACGTCCTAACGGCGTACTAGTATTTTCCCGACTGGCAAAGAAACTCCATGAAATATGAAAAATGCAAAGTCACAGCGCTAACACCCGCATCACAAAGCAGCGCCCTCAATAAGCCGATTGAAAGCAACTGCTTTGCATGTCGCAAACACGAAAAGGCAGCGCATCGATCACCTTGATAATGGTACGGAAGGAGCACCAACAGATTCCTTCCTCTGATTTCTGCGTCGCACTTATTATCCTTCTCTCAAGGCCGACTGATCACATTGATAGCAGAAGCCCCTTGATAACGCGTTCGTAATAATGCCAGAAACTTGCTTCAGACCAAAGTCAAAACAAAGTGACCGTTTTATTAAGGCCTTAATGGCTCGTTGCGCGATTCACTCGAAGAAACGCGGCGTCGAGTCGAGTGGTACAAAAAAATAACCACGTGTCTTTCTGCGAAATAAATTATGGGTTTTTACGTGCCAAAACCACGATCTGATTATGAGGCACGCCATAGTGGGGGACTCCGGAAATTTGGACCACCTGGGGTTGTTTAACATGCACCTATAATTCTAAGTACACGGGTGCTTTCGCATTTCGCCCCCATCGAAATGCGGCCGCCGTGGCCAGGATTCGATCCCGAGACCTCATGCGTCTTTCTGCGAGCGAGAGGCGGGTGGAGGAGATGTTAACGAGCGGCGTATGTAGACAAAAAAAAAACACCGCATATCCACGAAGTGAATGATGATGAGTGGGCGAAGCACCGGGGGATCATTCGGGTAACCCTGAATCCCCCGTGCATGCGACAGCGCCGGAAGCGGCGGCAAAACGCCGGAAGCGTTCTCTACCTGAGGTTGGTGGTGCCGATGCTCGGTTCAAGCCAAGGAGGATTTAAAAAAATGCATTTTTTTAATCCTCCTTGGTTCAAGCGCGAGCTTCGCAAGCCCTCAGCTCCGGGTCCGCTTGCCGGCGTTGCCGTTTTGCTGCAGCTTCCCGTGCCCTAAACTCCGGGTCCGCTTGTTGTCGGCATCGCCGTGCTGCAGCAGCTTTGCGAGCCCTCGACTCCGCTTGCAGTTGAGGTGCCACTCTCGCCTTTTCATCCATAGCGGGCCTGCCGTTATCAGAAGCGACCGTTATCATCCATGGCTGAAGAGAGAAAGAGAGCGCGAGTCGGGAACGAATGCCCTTGTGCACCGCAGCGCCCCTAGCGGACTCCATGCAAACCAGAGTTACAGACGACGGGCGACGACGAGGGAGGGACAAGCATAGGACTGCGCACTCGCTCATGAGTGCACTCACTCACACTTAATCGCACTCATTTCAAAGGCGTGAGTGCGAGTGCGAGTGAGTGCCAGTGAGTGTGAGTGCAGGTGAGTGCGAGTGAGAGTCAGTGCCCGTGAGTGTGAGTGCAGGTGAGTGCGAGTGTGAGTGCGTACCAGTGAGTGTGAGTGCAGGTGAGTGCGAGTGCGAGTGAGTGCCAGTGAGTGTGAGTGCAGGTGAGTGCGAGTGCGAGTGAGTGCCAGTGAGTGCGAGTGGGAGTGCGAGTGCGACTGAGTGCCAGTGACTGTGAATGGAAGTGAGTGCGAGTGCGCGTGAGGGCCAGTGAGTGTGAGTGGAAGTGAGTGTGAGTGAGTGCCGGTGAGTGTGAGTGGAGGTGAGTGTGAGTGAGTGCCAGTGAGTGTGAGTGGAGGTGAAAGCCAGTGAGTGGAGGTGAGTGCCAGTGAGTGTGAGTGGAGGTGAGAGCCAATGAGTGTGAGTGGAAGCGAGTGTGAACGTGGTTAGTGCCTGTGAGTGTGAGTGGAGATGAGTGTGAACCTGACTGAGTGCTGTGAGTGTGAACGTGGTGAGTGCTTCGGGTGTACAGAGCTGAGTGTGAATGTGAGTGTGAGTGCAGGTGAGTGTGAGTGGAGGTGAGTGTGAGTGTGAGTGGGTGCCCGTGAGTGTGAGTGGAGGTGAGTGCCAGTGAGTGTGAGTGGAGGTGAGAGCCAATGAGTGTGAGTGGAAGCGAGTGTGAACGTGGTTAGTGCCTGTGAGTGTGAGTGGAGATGAGTGTGAACCTGACTGAATGCTGTGAGTGTGAACGTGGTGAGTGCTTCGGGTGTACAGAGCTGAGTGTGAATGTGAGTGTGAGTGCAGGTGAGTGTGAGTGGAGGTGAGTGTGAGTGTGAGTGGGTGCCCGTGAGTGTGAGTGGAGGTGAGTGCCAGTGAGTGTGAGTGGAGGTGAGAGCCAATGAGTGTGAGTGGAAGCGAGTGTGAACGTGGTTAGTGCCTGTGAGTGTGAGTGGAGGTGAGTGTGAACCTGACTGAATGCTGTGAGTGTGAACGTGGTGAGTGCTTCGGGTGTACAGAGCTGAGTGTGAATGTGAGTGTGAGTGCAGGTGAGTGTGAGTGGAGGTGAGTGTGAGTGTGAGTGGGTGCCCGTGAGTGTGAGTGGAGGTGAGTGCCAGTGAGTGTGAGTGGAGGTGAGAGCCAATGAGTGTGAGTGCAAGTGAGTGTGAACGTGGTTAGTGCCTGTGAGTGTGAGTGGAGATGAGTGTGAACGTGACTGAGTGCTGTGAGTGTGAACGTGGTGAGTGCTTCTGGGTGTACAGAGATGAGTGTGAACGTGAGTGTGAGTGCAGGTGAGTGTGAACATGAGTGAGTGCTTGTGAGTAGAAGTGAGTGTCAACGTGGTGAGTGCTTGAACGATAAGCAGAGGTGATATCGGTTCACCTTGCTTGCGGAAAAATGGAGGCCCATTGTGTGTACAAGTTCCCTCGCGGTGATGACTTATCGCGCTAGCAGATTGTGCACACCAAGATAGAAACCACTCATTAACGTTGTAATAATCCAAGGTTCAGGCATGAGTGAGACGATGCATAATGAAATGAGCGGATATATTATATTGCGATAGCAATTATATGGACACTCCAAGCGAACTTCTGCCGTGGTCGTGGACGTCGTTTTGAGGTTCCCTATAAAGTCCAAACAACGTAAAATCGTCGCCGCGTGCCGGCGGTACGCTGCGTATGCGAGTGCAAGCTGGCGAGGGTCAGCCGAGACTTGCTGCTCAATCTCGCGCGCGCGGGGGAAATGCGGGGTGGAAGCGCGCTGCTTCTGTCGCGCGTCAGGCACAAGGGGGGGGGGGGGGGGGGGGTGAGGGTAGGTTCGTGTTGCTCCGGCGGCGGCCCCGTGGGTGTCGTATCTCGAAAGCGATCTGCCGCGTGGGAAAAGTGCGCGCCCGCGCGGGCCTCCTCTTCAACGCGATTTGCGACGTGAACTATGTTCAACTAGAGCCGGTAACTTCGTATGCGCTGTGTTTTCGACGTTTAGTTCGCTTTGCAGCGAGAGGCGCCACGAAGGTCAATTCTCTCGCGGCTATAGCTGCGCCTCCTTACTCCAGCGTTCTGACAGCGAGCTTCCGCGGTCATCGAGCGAGTTGCGTTCATGTTTACCTGTGAGCGCGTGACACCGTGCTTGTCTATTTAGTTAGTAGTTGAATGTTTACAAGTTTATGCGGCCCATTAAACTACTATCCTTGCTTCGTATAGCTCTCTACTAATTTGCTATCGGAATCGAAGCTTCGCCTGTCAGGCGAAACTGCGACATTTTCTTTAATACGCCAGGGAATATGTATGGGCTGGAGTGCTGATGGCAGGCATATCCAAATCATGACCGGCAAATTTTGTCATGACTTCCACTGAGTGAAGACGCTTAATACCGTGTGATTTGCTACACCTTCGCTGGTCATCAGCCTTCAGAGGGTGGAATGGCTCTTCATTTTCTTCCTGCTTCCCTCTTAAACGTACACGTACAGGCTCCTTATATAAACAGGCAGAGTGGAAGAGGGACTGGCCAAGTTAGCACAGAGTAACAGACACGCACGCTTGCATACATGGAGAACAAGCGAAGATGCAATGATAGATACCGCTGTGTTCTCCCTTTTGTGTTTGTTTCGGCGTTAAGTGGTTGACTAAGTATACGGACAGTCAATCTCTCCCACTTTTTCCCGCTATCTTGGCTCAATCCGACCGAAGGGGAGCTGAGCGAGCATGGGCGGCAAGCATGCACACTTCTAATGTAAATGACAGAGAGATGGACAGATAGAGGTTGGGGCTGACGTCAATGTTTATGTCACCATAAATAAATCGAAACGAAAATTTTAGTCGTGCTAGTTTTGCTCTACTTTGCAGTGTCAATGACAGAGAGACGGACAGAGAGAGGTTGGGGGCTGACGTCAATGTTTATGTCACCATGAATAAATTGAAACGAAAACTTTAGTCGTGCTAGTTTTGCTCTACTTTGCAGTGTTAATAAACCAGCTCTCTTTAATAATTCGGTCAATGAATCCGTTAACTTGTACTTATTAAAACTGAGTCTTATTGCCTTCCTCTGCACCCCTTCCATTCTTGCTATGAGTTTATTTGTGTACGTAAACCAAACAATATCAGCGTCCTCCAGCACTGTTCGAACAAGCATTTTGTAGGCCAGAAAAATTTTATCTGGGAGCGCAAGACGAACTTGTCTCCTCAGAAAGAAGACTCGCTTTAGTGCTCAGCATGTACATTGATTTCAACTTGAGGTTATTTTGTTAACATGGCTTTCCCATCGGAGAGCGTATGTCAAAGTGACACCTAAATATTTACGCTGAAATGCACAAGTGAGAGGTGTGTCATTAATAATGAAAGTAAACTCAGATATCTGTTTGTTTCGTACTGTTAGCGTTACAGATTTTTGGTCATTTAGAGTCATCTGCCACTTCTGACACCAAGTCAGAATTTTGTATATGGTGATTATCACTGTGATATTTCGCGGTACGAAATACAATAGTCAGCGAATAGACGGATGTTACCATGCAATCGGGAAGGCAAATCTTTTATGTATATTGTCACGGTAAAACGCCGAGAGAGGACAGGGAGACGTTCTTCAAGAACAGCAGGACGACCTGTTCAAGCAAAACGGAACAGAGACACGTCTTCTTCGTCGTTAGCCAAAATACCACTGACCCACTAGACGGAGTCCGTTAATGCTCCCTTCGTCGTTGTCGTCTGCCTAGAGCACACGCGTCATTTGTCCCTCCCTAGAAGAGCATCGTCCCGATGCTATACTAGAAATGCCACTTGCGGAAGTGAGGGTCTCTGGCAAAGTCATTCGCTCACATACGGCTTCATGCGTACAACATGCACAAGTTCAGGACGGCGCGGGCGGCACCTCGTACAGTTGGGGCTATCGGGGACGACCTCGTAGGTGACATCACTGAGTCGCCGCAATACCCGATATGGGCCGAAGTATCGCCTTAACAGCTTTTCGGAGAGGCCTCGTTTCCGTATGGGTGTCCAAACCCACACTCTGTCGCCGACTTCATAGCTTACGGTTCTACGGTGGGCATCATAGCGGCCTGCGTCGTAGTCCTGCGGCTGGCAGATCCGCACACGCGCGAGCTGCCGAGCCTCTTCGGCACGTTGCGTGAAGACATCGGCGTCCGTTTCGGTGTCGTCAAATTCGTGTGGAAGCATTGCATCCAACATCATTCAGACATCTCGGCCATGAACAAGGGTGAACGGAGTCATGCGCGTCGTCTCTTGTTTCGCCGTGTTGTACGCAAACGTGATATAAGGGAGGATGTCATCCCAATTTTTATGTTCGACATCCACGTACATTGAAAGCATGTCTTCAATTGTTTTGTTAAGGCGCTCTGTCACTCCGTTGGTTTGTGGATGGTAGGCGGTCGACTTCCGATGAGCTGTTCCACTTAGCAGCAAGACGTGATCTAAACGTGCAGCCGTGAATGCGGTTCCTCTGCCGGTAATTACGACGCTTGGGGCTCCGTGTCGCAACAGAACATTTTCAATGAAAAAGCGCGCCACCTCGGCCGCTGTGCCTTTCTGGATGGCCTTTGTCTCAGCATAACGTGTCAGATAGTCGGTTGCGACGAGAACAAAGCGATTTCCTGCAGTGGAAGTAGGAAGTGGGCCCAAGATATCCATTCCAATTTGATCAAATGGTGTTCGAGGAACCTGGACAGGTTGTAGGAGGCCGGCTGGTTTCGTCGGAGGTGACTTGCGCCTCTGGCAGTCAAGACAAGAGCGAACGTGATGTTTCACGGCCATGGTAAGTCTCGGCCAGTAGTAGCTTTGCCGCACTCTGCCTTCGCGTGTAGCCTAAGTGACCAAAAGTCATCTCGTTGTGAAAGGCTTGAAGTACTTCCGAACGAAGAGCTGCAGGAATAACGAGCAGGTAGGGGGACCCGGTAGAAGAAAAGTTTCTTTTGTAAAGGACTTTGGCCCGTAAAGAAAACGACGACAGTCCTCTGGCGAAAACTCTAGGTGCTTTCGCAGACCTTCCTTCTAAGTAGTTGATGAGTGCAAGCAACTCAGGGTCGTCCCGTTGTTGTTGAGCGATGGCGGCTGTGTCCAGAACACAAAGAAATGCTGTATCGTCTTCTTCGAGTGGAGAAGCCGACTCTATCGGCGATCGAGACAGGCAGTCAGCATCCGTATGTCGCTTCCCCGACTTGTACATGACCGTCATGCCAAACTATTGCAGCCTTAGGCAATCACTCTTTCCGTGTCCTCCTGCCGCTGTACAAGAACAGCTACCAAGCCAACATTGCTGGCATCCGTGTGGAGCAATGTCACAGTTTCGCCCTAAGGGCGAAGCAATGAATGCGATAGCAACACAGCAATGTGACATGAAGTAAGATGAGCGGCTTTGGTAGCAATATCAATTGTAGTAAACATGAGCTGATTAAGTAAGCAGGTGTGCTGCGGCGTAAGTAGACCGACATGAAGAGAGACTCGATGACCACGAGAAGGCGCGTGTGAAACGGCGGTGTTGATGAGAAGCGCTTCCCGTGGGCAGCGCGTGCGAAGGGACACACCTGTAGCGCTGCACTGCCGATCCGGGCAGCATTGCATGTGTAGCGTGCGTTGGAAAATGTGGCCCGACTATTACTAACTGAATGAACAAGCGTGGTGTGAGCGCGCACAAGCAAACATAAATAGATAACACTGAATGACCGCAGACAACGACTGTCAAAACGCTGCCAGGAAGCGCATATAGGTCGCAGCGGGCGAAGGTACGTGCGGTCTATCGCTTCGACGGAAACTGAGCGGCAAATGCACAGCGCATAGAAAAGGTCAGAGCCGTGTGGACATAAGAGACAGTGCGGCCGGCGAGCGACGAGCGCGGTTGTTGGCAGAGTAGAAGTGCGCCCCCCCCCCCCCCCCCGCTCCTTCCGGCGCTGCCGTCCCGCTTCCTTGCTTGCGCGTGGGAGATTGAGTGGGAAGTTCCCCTTGCGCCCGGTTGCAAGATAGGCCTTTGGTGCCGGAGCGCAGCGTCGCCCCGCCTCCCTCCCTCCCTCCCTCCTTCCCTCCCATACCCCCACGCGCGACGGTCACGTTTGCTTTCCGCCGTGCGTTCGCTCTCCGTGATAGCGCGCGTCCCCCGCACGCTACCGCTCGGGCATACGGCGCGCGGCGATGATGTTATCTATACGGAACCTCACGGCGACGGCGACGTGAGGTTCCGTATAGACCGACCGTATCCAGTTTAAGTGTCCATGTAATTGCTATCGCAATAAAATAAAACTGCGCCCAAACCACTGCCTTGGCGCACTCCCGACGCAACAAGTCCTAAATTGGAAGCTTCGTTATGAGTATACACGAATTGTGAGTGGTATATAGTTCGGCACAGTGACTCATGAGTGCATTCACTCACACTCGCACTCATTTCAAAGGGGTGAGTGCGAGTGAGTGCCAGTGAGTGTGAGTGGAGGTGAGTGCGAGTGAGTACCAGTGAATGTGAGCGGAAGTGAGTGCCGGTGAGTGAGTGCAGGTGAGTGCGAGTGCGAATAGTGCCAGTGAGTGTGAGTGCAGGTGAGTGCGAGTGCGAGTGAGTGTCTGTGAGTGTGAGTGGAGGTGAGTGCGAGTGCGAATGAGTGCCAGTGAGTGTGAGTGGAAGTGAGTGCGAGTGCGAGTGAGTGTCAGTGAGTGTGAGTGGAAGTGAGTGCGAGTGCGAGTGAGTACCAGTGAGTGTGAGTGGAGGTGTGTGCGAGTGAGTGCCAGTGAATGTGAGTGGAAGTGAGTGTGAGTGCGAGTGCGAGTGAGTGCCAGTGAGTGTGAGTGGAGGTGAGTGCGAGTGCGAGTGAGTGCCAGTGAGTGTGAGTGGAAGTGAGTGTCAGTGAGTGTGAGTGGAAGTGAGTGCCAGTGAGTGTGAGTGGAGGTGAGTGCGAGTGAGTGCCAGTGAGTGTGAGTGCAGGTGAGTGCGAGTGCAAGTAAGTGCCAGTGAGTGTGAGTGTGAGTGGAGGTGAGTGCGAGTGCGAGTGAGTGCTAGTGAGTGTGAGTGGAAGTGAGTGCGAGTGCGAGTGAGTGTCAGTGAGTGTGAGTGGAAGCGAGTGCGAGTGAGTACGAGTGAGTGTGAGTGGAGGTGAGTGCGAATGAGTGCCAGTGAATGTGAGTGGAAGTGAGTGCCAGTGAGTGTGAGTGCAGGTGAGTGCGAGAGCGAGTAAGTGCCAGTGAATGTGAGTGCAGGTGAGTGCGAGTGCGAGTGAGTGTCTGTGAGTTGCGTTGAGGTGAGTGCCAGTGAGTGTGAGTGGAAGTGAGTGCGAGTGAGTGTCAGTGAGGGTGAGTGGGAGTGAGTGTCAGTGAGGGTGAGTGGGAGTGAGTGCGAGTGCGAGTGAGTGCCAGTGAGTGTGAGTGCGAGTGCGAGTGAGTGTCTGTGAGTGTGAGTGGAGGTGAGTGCCAGTGAGTGTGAGTGGACGTGAGTGCGAGTGATAGTGAGTGCCAGTGAGTGTGAGTGGAGGTGAGTGCGAGTGGTGCCAGTGCGTGTGAGTGCAGGTGAGTGCGTGTGCGTGTAAGTGCTAGTGAGTGTGAGTGGAAGTGAGTGCGAGTGAGTGTCAGTGAGTGTGAGTGGAAGTGAGTGCGAGTGCGAGTGAGTACCAGTGAGTGTGAGTGGAGGTGAGTGCGAATGAGTGCCAGTGATTGCGAGTTGAGTGGAGGTGAGTGCCAGTGAGTGTGAGTGGAAGTGAGTGCGAGTGCGAGTGAGTGTCAGTGAGGTTGAGTGGGAGTGAGTGCGAGTGCGAGTGAGTGCCAGTGAGTGTGAGTGGAGGTGAGTGCGAGTGAGTGCCAGTGAATGTGAGTGGAAGTGAGTGCCGGTGAGTGCGAGTGAGTGCGAGTGAGTGTGAGTGCAGGTGAATGCGAGCGTGAGTGAGTGTCTGTGAGTGTGAGTGGAGGTGAGTGCGATTGCGAGTGAGTGCCAGTGAGTGTGAGTGGAAGTGAGTGCCAGGGCGAGTGAGTGTCAGTGAGTGTGAGTGGAAGTGAGTGCGAGTGCGAGTGAGTGCCAGTGAGTGTGAGTGAAGGTGAGTGCTAGTGAGTGCCAGTGAATGTGAGAGGAAGTGAGTGCCAGTGAGTGTGAGTAAGTGCCAGTGAGTGTGAGTGCAGGTGAGTGCGAGTGCGAGTAAGTGCCTGTGAGTGTGAGTGGAGATGAGTGCGAGTGCGAGTGACTTTGAGTGGAAGTGAGTGCGAGTGCGAGTGAGTGTCACTGAGTGTGAGTGGAAGTGAGTGCGAGTGAGTGCCAGTGAGTGTGAGTGGAGGTGAGTGCGAGTGAATGTGAGTGGAAGTGAGTGCCAGTGAGTGTGAGTGCAGGTGAGTGCGAGTGCGAGTAAGTGCCAGTGAGTGTGAGTGCAGGCGAGTGCGAGTGCGAGTGAGTGCCTGTGAGTGTGAGTGGAGATGAGTGCGAGTGCGAGTGAATGTGAGCAGAAGTGAGTGCCAGTGCGAGTGAGTGCCAGTGAGTGTGAGTGGAGGGTAGTGCGAGTGAGTGTCAGTGAATGTGAGTGGAAGTGAGTGCCAGTGAGTGTGAGTGCCGGTGAGTGCGAGTGAGTGCGAGTGAGTGTGAGTGCAGGTGAATGCGAGTGTGAGTGCGAGTGCGTGTGAGTGTGAGTGGAGGTGAGTGCGAGTGCGAGTGAGTGCTAGTGAGTGTGAGTGGAAGTGAGTGCGAGTGCGAGTGAGTGTCAGTGAGTGTGAGTGGAAGTGAGTGCGAGTGAGTGCCAGTGAGTGTGAGTGAAGGTGAGTGCGAGTGAGTGCCAGTGAATGTGAGAGGAAGTGAGTGCCAGTGAGTGTGAGTACAGGTGAGTGCGAGTGTGAGTAAGTGCCAGTGAGTGTGAGTGCAGGTGAGTGCGAGTGCGAGTAAGTGCCTGTGAGTGTGAGTGGAGATGAGTGCGAGTGCGAGTGACTTTGAGTGGAAGTGAGTGCGAGTGCGAGTGAGTGTCACTGAGTGTTAGTGGAAGTGAGTGCGAGTGAGTGCCAGTGAGTGTGAGTGGAGGTGAGTGCGAGTGAATGTGAGTGGAAGTGAGTGCCAGTGAGTGTGAGTGCAGGTGAGTGCGAGTGCGAGTAAGTGCCAGTGAGTGTGAGTGCAGGCGAGTGCGAGTGCGAGTGAGTGTGAGTGGAGATGAGTGCGAGTGCGAGTGAATGTGAGCAGAAGTGAGTGCCAGTGCGAGTGAGTGCCAGTGAGTGTGAGTGGAGGGTAGTGCGAGTGAGTGTCAGTAAATGTGAGTGGAAGTGAGTGCCAGTGAGTGTGAGTGCAGGTGAGTGCGAGTAAGTGCCTGTGAGTGTGAGTGGAGATGAATGTGAGTGCGAGTGAGTGTGAGTGGAAGTGAGTGGGAGTGCGAGTGAGTGCTGCGAGTGGGAGTAGAGGTGAGGGTTAACATGAGTGAGTGCGGGCCCTGGAAAATATCATGGTGAGTGTGAGTGAGTATTCTCCCACACGGCCGATCTATGGGGACAAGGCTCGGCCCTAAGGTGCTTCGGTCCTAAAACAGGCGTTGCGTCGCTTATGCCACGCGGCGGCGGCGGTGATTGTGGTGACAATTGACTGCCAAGCGAGAGAGACGGCGATGGAGGAAGCTCACCTCAGGCATAGCGGATTGCGCGGTAGGCAACGGAGGTACGCTACGGCCGAGGATGCTCGCCATGCAGGCGAGAAACGAGGTGCGACGAGTGAAGCTGTGGGAGCAAGGCGGTCGACCGCGAGGGCTTATTTTCCCTTGCTGATAGTAATAGTAGTAGAGGTTGAGGAAAAGAGAAAAGATGCGGATAGGATGCAACGTAAAGTCGAAGAGAAACGCCGTTGCGCCAGTCTCACCCCGCTATACGATGGCGCAAAGCAGCAGCTACGCGTCGCGAACTAGTCAAAGAAGCCGAATTGCGCAAGCAGCAACGCGACGCGCGACGATGCGAGGCGGTGCATTACCAAGTGGCCAGGAGGCTTTCGCCTTCGCGTGTTACATTTCGCATGTTACGTGGCAACATATCAATATAAGCTGCGAGACATGAAGGCAAAGAAAATGTCCCAAGAGAGAGCATCGCATGATACATTTTTACGTCCCGCCGTCAAAGTTAACTCAAAGGATGCTGAAAAATAGGCGTGGAGGAAGCCAACTACTAGGATGGAGCGTTGCACGGAATGGCTGAAACCAAATTAAACGGCTCAACACGTGATTGTCAAGCGAGAACGTGCAGTAGGTCTTACTGCTATCGGTGCGTCCAGGCTTTGCAGGCAGAGCAGCCGAACAAGTGCCGCGACGACTAAAACTGCCGCAAACCATACATTCTCCGCCAATATAGACTTCTCAACCTGCGCGGGGTGGCGCTACGAGACGATTTTGATGATTTATCCCCTTCGAAAGGGAGCGTTGACAAGTAGTCACCATCACTGCTTAATTTATTCATATATCCAACACATGTTTTCCTTTCTAGAATTGTGTACATTTCCTTAATGATCTTTTTCCACTCTATGCCTCTATCTACCGCTACCTATGGCTGTAACAGATCCAGTCGTGTCAATGTCTTGGCTGCTTTTTTCCCACCAATACTCTAAACGTGTCTAGCTTGCTTGCCTCGACTGCTGACCAGTCGATGCTTCCATCCACTTAATATCCAAGCCCTTCTTGAAGGTGTACGTTACCTCTGGATTTCACTCGGTCAACCCCTTTGCATTCCAGTAGGATGTGCTGAGTGGTCTCTGGATCTTTATTTAGTGCAGCATACACATGCCTCATCTAGTTTCGAATATTTGCTCCGGTATATTTTTGTACTTAGGCAACCGGCTCGAGCGGCAAATAGCAAGGCACTGCCCTTTGTGTTATCGTAAAGATCTTCCCTTCTAATTTCTTTCTTCTCATTCCGGTAAATATCCAAGGTCCTTTTTGTTTCCGTTCTTTGGAACCTATTCACTGTCTCTGCTGCTCTCACTTTCTTTCTGATGACTCCTGGTTGCCCATTTACAGTTTCAATTTCCCTGTACTTCGTTGCCAGCTTTCTTGACCTCTTCCTCCATTCCGTGTACACGATTGTCAGGCACCGATACTTGTTCACCTTAGCCACCCATTTATTTGCATCGCTATTCCTGATTCTTTCTTCAAAACTAATTTTGCTACGCCTCTCCGACTAAAAAAAAAAAAAAATACCAGGCCTGCGCGGCACATGCAGCACAGTCACAGCGTAAGCTAGACGAGCGTTTCGACAGTACTACTACAGTGTACTAGAATGGGGGAGTGGGTCCAGCGGACGCCTTAGCAAGCGCCGAGGGTGAAGCAAAAAACGCGGGATATGTGGTGGCGCTGCCGTCGCATTATTCTGAATCTCCGGCCAATAAACGTTGGCTCCGGCTGTTTCGGCAGCGCTCATTGGCTGAGGCGAGCTCGCGGGCTGAGTAGCTGTCGTCTGTTCGACGCACCCTCGTTGTTGCTTCGTTTGCATTCTTTCCGCCGCTCTTTTTCCATCTTATCTACAACAGATTGGTGGGGAACAATCTCAGTGTTACCGCCACCGAGCATCCGCCTGTCAAAGCTCCATGCAGCTTCGGTCGGGTCTCCGACGCGACAAGCGTCCGGCCGGCGAGCGGGCCGCTCATGCGGGAGAAAGCGACGGTGGCGCCACCTGTATTTTCAATAAAAAATGCATCAGCGCAGAGCCCTCGTTGGACCCACTCCCCCAATCTAGTACACTCTAGTGCCACCTAGTAATTTGAGCATGAAGGTATGGTATGGTATGGTAAAACTTTATTATTGTCCCTCGGAACGCGCGTCAGCACGTAGCGGGCCGCTCCCACGTCGGCACAAGAAGGAAATAAAATAGGAGAGGCCCTGACGTCATTTTTTGAAGCCGGAAGTGCAGCCATGTTTATGTGCTACCTCTATTTGCGCCTCCAATCAGGAGTTCTGCAGCTCGCCGGAGCAGATGGGCGCGAACTTTGAACTTGCATGTTACGAGCCGCAGGAAGTGTGTGCTCCTGACGCGCGTCAAAACAAAGCCTACAAAACTTCTGTACCAGTTTTAGGGAAGCAGACGTGCTCCTGTGTTTTTTCGTGGCACGTTGAAGACAACGAAGACCCTCGCCGTGATTGCTTAAGTGTATCTGTTGCTGGCCGACACTCACACTCACAGACCCAAAACACAACTTTCAAGCTTACACACCACAGCCCAGCCAAGTAGCCGACAATGCAACTACGGCTGTCACATTCCAGTGAGGAAAGAGAAGTGCCAGTGAGGAAAGAGAAGCAAAGAGAAGCAAAGCAAAATGCCAGTGAGGAAAGAGAAGCAAAGGAGCGACAGATTAGAGAGGAAAGAGAAGCAAAGAGAAGCAAAGCAAAATGCCAGTGAGGAAAGAGAAGCAAAGGAGCGACAGATTAGAGAGGAAAGAGAAGCAAAGGAGCGACATATCAGAAAGGAAAGAGAAGCAAAGGAGCGACAGATAAGAGAAGAAAGAGGAGCAAAGGAGCGACAGATAAGAGAAGAAAGAGGAGCAAAGGAGCGACAGAGAAGAGAAGAAAGAGAGGCGAAGGAGCGAAAAGAACAAAGAGAAGCTGAAATAGCTGAGAGAAAAAGACAAAGACAGCACGAGTTCGAACTCGAACGACTTCGTTTGCAGCAGCGCACAGACGCTCCCGCTCAGGCAAGAGTCGATGGCACTGAAAGGGAAGAAACTAGCTTCTGTCTAAACCCAAGCAAGCTGCTTGTAGCATTCGATGAAAGAAAAGATGACTTGGATGCTTACTTGCACAGATTTGAGACAATTGCTAAAAGCCAGAATTGGCCAGAGGATCAATGGGCCACTGTGTTGAGCACGTGTTTGAGTGGCGAAGCACTTAGTGTGTACGGTAGGCTCACGCCAACCGATGCCTCTAATTATAGAAGGGTGAAAACCGCTCTACTGAAGAGATTTTGGTTCACCGTAGAAGGCTTTCGAGACAAGTTTAGGACTGGAAAGCCCGCCGATAGCGAGACTGCCACGCAATTCGCCGCACGGCTCAGCCACTATTCCGATAGGTGAACCGAACTTTTAGAGACTGCACAGGAGTACGGTGCGCTTAGAGAGCTTGTGATCAAGGAGCCATTCCTCATCAGATGCCACCCGAGCCTGTCACTCTATCTGAAAGAAAGGAAAGCTAAACCGCTTTAAGATATGTTGGAATTGGCAGACCAATTCCAACATATCAGGGAAGCACAGGGAGGCACCAATCTCTCTAATATCAGAAAAGAGGGGCCAGAGGACGCGAAGGAACCGGCAACCGACGAAAGAAGAAATCCTCAGAGGCCTGTCCCGAGATGTTATCCTTCTAACCGACTGGGCCACCATGCTAGCAATTGTCGGAGTAATTTTACGCGCCCCAATGATGTCAAATGTTTTAAATGTGGGCGAACGGGGAACAAAGCTGATACATGCCGCAACGGAGTGAAGGAAACTCCCCAAGCATCCTGTATGTATGCCCCGTCAAAATAGCAAGAAGACGTAAACGATGACTTTGTAGAACTCCGAGACGGAAAAAGAATTCCAGTCGTGAATGCGGTGATGACAACGCCCAGAATTTCCCGTTAAGGGAATGCCTGTGCTTCTGGGAAGAATGGCACACAAATAAATCACGGTGTTACGAGATAGCGGCACCAGCACAGTGATCGTACGGAGGGACTTGGTCAAAGACAGTGAGCTCCCGGGCGAAACGAGTTTAGTTTACTTGATCGATTTTGCGGCTAGGAAGCTTCCCGAAGCCAGGATTGAAGTCGAGACCCCCTGTTACAGTGGGAATGTCACGGCTCTTTATATCGACAATCCACTGTAGGACTTAATCATAGGTAACGTCGAGGGAGTTCGAGCCCCAGACGATCCGAAACCTTCCAAGGAATCAGCGAAGATCGAACCATCGACGATCGAAGAAGCTCGCGGAAAACCAGCGACTGCTGACGGAAACAGCGCGGCAGCTGTCTTCCGAGCTTGAGCGAAGGCTCAGGCAAGACCTTTCCAGCCCCTTTCCGCGCCCAATTCCGAAAATAAACTGACCGGGACTCATAACCACGTGAAACACCACCATCAAAAAAAAAAAAACAAGGACAGGAAATTTAAATTTAAGAACCGTTGACGATTATGTGTGGTGCAAAGGGTTTTGATTGAGTGCACCGAATGTATATTTATGCATAATAAACAGCGTGTTGTGTTGTTTGTAAACTACACTGACACAGTTCTGTATACTTGTTGCACATGTACTAATTCATATGTATGCCTTGTTACGCGAGATATGTGGTTTTGTATAGTACAAGTGTAATTGTTACGCGAGGGATGTATTATTGTATAAGTACAAGTGTACTTAATTGTTACGCTAGAGATCTGTAATTGTGTAATATAAGTGTACTAGTTACGAGAGGGATGTGTTAGTGTGTAGTCCAAGTGAACCTGTGTGACTTGTGTTTGTACTCGATGTATCGCGAGTGAAGTCATGTGTGATTTGTGGTGGACTGATTTATGGACCTACGGACTCGTGCGTAGTGGACTTTTGTGCGCGCTTCTTTTGTGTTTTCTTGAATATTATTGCATAATATTCTTAATGTGGGGGTCAGTGTCACAAAAGAGCGCGTAATCAAAGCGCGCACCGCGTGTCATGCAAGCCAGCGAAAGAACACGCCGGCGCCGCGACAACTTCAACAGAGGAGGAGACCGCTCCGGTAAAGAGATGTGACGTGGAGACCGACCGTCTGCGGAAGAAGGGGATTCCCCGGCAAGCTAGTCGACGAGTTCATCGAGCGTCTGCATTTCCGGAAGAAGTTCCTTCTTCGAGATTTGCCCCGAGCTACGCCGAGATCGTCCGACTGAAGACCAGCACGGTCAATACGATTGGACACTTAGTGTTCCTATTCATTTTGTACTTTACGTGTTGGACTCTTAGTGCTTGTCGTGAATTATTTTCTTGTGTTTGTGAATACCCATCTGATTTGTATTCTGTTGTGTCTAGCCTAAGTGTGCACGTTTGTGTGTAACTGCCTTGTGTGAAGAATATATTTTGTTGTGTTTTGACAACTCTGGGCTCTAACTCGGTCTTTGGACAGCAACCGGCGTTGGCTGGCGCACCAGAGGGCCCATTCTTAATTGCCCTTGCTTTCGTGGGATTTTTTTTTTTTTTTTGAAGCTGATAAGTCGGCTTTGGAATTTGGTCCGGCGTCTGCGCCTCGTTCACGGGGTCTGTGAAACTGTTGAATAGACAACATGTAATTACTCGTCTTTTCATTAAAGATCATAATTCCCAATTTCTCTGTACTAAAATTGAGGATTAGATATGTCGCATGCGTTGCCACAGATATTCGCAAGTGTCCGTAAATCTCTTGCATTGTGCGGTAGTAGCACGAAGTAGTACGCATACATCATTCTGGGGACATTCTGTTGCACCATTTGTGAATTACTCATGTAGGATAAATGAAGCCCCCATTCACTGTTAAGTGAACCAGGGAGTGAAATACGCTCCTGAGCAGCTCCGCTCACGGGGGCAAATAAAAACGTCGACAAGCAACACTGTGACGCAAGCGTGATGTGTACCGGTGTACGGACTGCGAAATTGTCTCCCGTGGAATTGACCGCATACGGCTGTCGTTCAATGTAAAGAGACTTCAAATTAAAGGTCATCTGAATAGCAATGCTGCAGTCACATCGGGCACGTAGGCACTCAGACGTTGTCTTACTGAACGATGTTAAAAATTTGACTGTGTTACATAAGTTCTTCAAGCGTGTTACACTGACCACAACGCTACTCACATTGATAACAAACAAAGGAGAAAATAAAGTACCAATATAATTTGAACAATATACCCGTATTAAAAAAGAGTAAAATGTGCAACCACCTCAAACAAAAAGAAAACACAGTAGCATAGGAATTTAGCGAAACAGCGGCTAATAAAATATTTAGCTAAATAAATCTAGTATACTCAGGCCAGGGAAGTCTGAGAGTGTTAAAGTCTCTGTCCATGTACGTAGCTGGATTTCCGCCACATACAGCACTACGTCATACACAAAGGAAGTCGTGTACATCAGCCCTCCCCCCCCCCCCCCCCGCCACCTCTCGCAAGAAGTAAATGTCAAAACTTTTGTGCCACATCCACAATATTTTTTTCTGTAGTACCACACAGCTACGCTTACTTCTTAAACGTATAATAAATACCCTGTTGTCACAATCTTTCTATAAGCTAATGCCACTTTCATAAGACCAAACCCCACATCCTGCACGAACCTCCTATAACCGTTCGGTTCTAGTCTAGAGTTCCCCGTAGTGAGCGAACTCAATTACATAAGGAAACAAAATGGGGGCAGCTTCACATTAGTGGTGCGAAGTCCCAGCAAACAGCGAAGCTTGGGGGCCTATCCCTCGCTTCAAGCTTTAACTTGGCTTTTCATTAGCTTTACCTTGGTTCTCTGTTAGCTTTAACTAGGCCTTTTCTTTAGCTTTAACTTCGTTCTCTCTCAGCTTTAACTTGGCCTTTCTATTAGCTTGGCTTTTCTAGGCTTTAGATGGGGGTGGTGCTGGGGAAAATCTGGATCGGTTCAAAGTCTTCGGAGTCGCTCTCGAGTGGCAGCGTGGCGCTATTCGCGCCACGCCTCCTCTTCTTCGGGCGTGATGATCTTCTTCGGAAGACCCATGTGCTCGGCGGAAACTCACGACGAAAAGTGTGTCTCCGCGCCTCGGTGACGCGGATATATCTACTCTGGAGCGATGTCATTGCCTAGCTTGGCCCCCGCGCAGCTGTAGGGAGAATCTAGGCAGAGCTATGGTGGAGGAGCGAGTCGCGCTGCCACGGACGTTAGGCTAGGGACCCTACATGCAACGCCGTTTCAGGGTGGTGACATCCTTTGTAAGGGTACTTGCCGCCGCAAGCTAAATTGGCGGGTTAAATCTGTGGTACAAAATGGCGAAAGACCAGCCGACAGACCACATTTCCCGCAACCCTTGGTGACGTGAAATTAATTAACTTCTTTTAATAAACTTTGGCCTTAGCAGCCAGAGACAAATGGCGCGTCTGAGTGCCGTGCATGGCACGTCTACGGTTTAGTTAAACAGACTAGTAAAGACAGTCTTTATTACAGCACACATCGAAAGGCACCCTTTATATATTATGTACAACTGGAAGGCAACGACAATGCTTAATGCAGTTCACATTCTTGGCGTTGGATAATGCCACCACGAGCACGCCATCGTGCCTTATAACTTGTTGCTTTATATGTGTCACACGACATGCAATATAAAAGTAAGTTTGATGTGGTAAAATAAAAGGAAAATGCAACTAGTATAATAAAGATGTATGCAGGTTTCTCGTGCGCATTGGCGCAAAACTAAATTAAAGAAATTGAAAGATCGCGTGCCAACATCAGTGCATCAGAGCGTGACAAAAAAAAAAAAAGGTAGAAAGACTGGGGACCAAATGGCTACCCACCAAATTTGGCGGTAAATAGCGGGCAAAATGTCGTTGTTGTCCCCACCCTAAAACAGCGCTGAATGTAGGCTCCCAAGGTTAGGCGAAACGCTTGGTTTCAGCTTCCCTAGCTCTCGCTTCAGTTTTTCGGAAGCGACGAGTGTCCAGTTCTCTGGCCGAAACTTGCCGAGCCACCGCCAGAGACATCGGCTGCAGTCACGGACACCGGGCGCGTTGGGAGCGAACGCCGGGAAACGGGGTCGGCGTCGGCAGCAGTTTTACTACGTGTCCCACTACCGCCTGACTCACTCATGCTCTCCAGCTCGCGTCCGCTGTGCTGCGCGATGCCATTTTTATAGCCTGTTTTCACTCTCTCTCAGCTCTCTCACCTCCATCTCGGTGAAGTAGTAGTATGTCAGGAGGTGGCGCTCCGTTGCTAGGCGATGCTCGTGACGTCATCGCCAGGCGGAGAAGTTTTCTTCGTACGCCACCAGACTACCTCCAGCTCAAACAGCTTCGGGTGACTGGATGTTCTTTGGTCGTCGCATATCAATGGTACATGCACACGCCACAGTCAATGACAGTTCTGCCACCGTCGCGCCGGCTCCGAACTTTACCTCCCCGGCGACGTCAAGGCCAACCTGCGCCTCCACACTTGCCGGGGTGTGGCTGGTCGAAACCTGCAGAGCTGCCACCAGAGGCGCCGGCTTTAGTCACAGACCCCGCGCGCATTTGGCGCGAACGTGCGGAAACGCGGACGGCGTCGACAGCAGCTCTGCACTTTGCCTCGTTGGTGCTGCTACAATTTCTCTATCTCGCTCTCATGCTCTCTTGCTTTATCCCGAGCATAGCGCGCACCACGCGCATGCTCTCCTTCCCACTCCTTAACGTCCCATGTCAAGGAAACATGTGCACGTCACGGAGAGGAGGCGAAGCACACGCCGGTCCGCTAGGCGGTTGCTAAGCAACGCGCGGTGACGTCATCGCCAGGCGCAGTTTTTTGCTCGCACTACGTCGCCTAACCAGAGCTTAAGCAGCTCCACTGTTAAAACACTAATTCCAACAAATGAATGTACGAATGATGACGGAACGATGAAGTAACGATGATGGCACAGCACAACAAGGACGTAGGAAGTTGCCAGCCTCATGGCATTGTTTGTTCGGCGTTAGGTAAAAGCGTGACCGAAGATTGTATGATATAAACATCGGAAAAGGTACTCCGATCGCTGATCGTGAATGGAGCCAAACTGTATGTATTTATTCGTAGTACTCCTTCTATTCTGCTCCCCTAGTTGCACAGCGTGCCTATGAAAATGTTCTTTATGTTAGCCGTACAAACTTGAGATATGTGTTCGTTTTTAAATACCATGACACTGCAACCCACAAGAAGCACCGAAGTTTATTTTAAAAAATGGGACCAGATAAGCCACGCTTGATTTGAACCTTATTATCACCCCTACATATTGTTTGAACTGCCGCCGTGAAATGCGACATGTACACCCACGGACAATATTGTTTGTGGCGCTAGAGAGCTTGGCCACGGCCTCTGGACCTTTAAAGCGTAAGCCTTTAATGGCTCATTGTCAAGGTCATCTGCCGTTAGCAGAAACTGTCACAGCTTTCCGGCCCCTGATTGGTCTCCTCTGTGTCGTGACGTCACTGTCGCTAGGCGCAGGTGTGCGCCTCCTTATTGGCTCGCGTGCGTGACGGCACTGTCGTCAAGTGCGGGTGTCGGGGTGGTTCTGTCATTTCTTCATCGTTGCTACAGTTATTATAGTAACTGTAGCAACGTGCGCTTCTTGTTGTCGGTCCGGTCTCTTTTTTGCGCTAGTTAATGATGTCTCACCGTTAGGATAAAGCGCAGCAGCGAGCGAAGTTTTGCTGCCTCTAGATTGAACGCGAACTTGCCGTGCGGGAGCACCGCGCTCAGGAAGCCATCAGCTATCTCCAGTCGGCCAGCCTTTGAATCCAGCGCAGATTACCTCCAAGACAGGACGCAAGCGGTAGCGCTCAACCGCCGCAGCTGGAGTAGAACTAGAGATGCGCACTAACCTGCATCCCCCCCCCCCCTTCCGCGCGTAAGAATATGGCGCACTCCTCCTCTTCCTTCCACCTTTGCAAGCGGGAAAAGGCATCATCACGTCAAGCCTCCATCCTTCTTGCCATCACTCTCGCAAGCTTTCGCTGGCGTCTACAGCATAAGTGTAACCGCAATATCGATACGGAGCAGCCGCCACCGTGTGGCTGCACTGAGGAGAAGGAATACGACGTGTTCCCGCTTGATATAGCGCCGCCATCTTGGCCTCCGTTAGCTTCCCTGTAAATAAATTGTAAATAGCCTTGGGCGTCAGCTACACGTAACATTATTTGGCGGAGGCGGATGTTCCCCGTACGGAGATTCGCAGCGGTCGCAACGGCGCCAATGTACCTTCGGCTCCTGCTGCCGGCACTTCATCTACGCCAACATCTACGCCTGGATCCTCGACCTACGTCACCGGACCCCCCCCCCCCCCCCCTCTCGGGATCCTGGTGCTTCCACTGGAGTCGGCAGTCCTGATGTTGACGACTGGCTCCACCTGTACGAACGTGTCAGCACCAGTCACAAATGGGATCCGACTACTATGCTTGCCAACGTTCTTTTCTACCTTGACGGTGCTCCACGAGCATGGTTCCAGATTCACGAAGAGAAGCTCCGCGACCTTTCTGGCAATCTTTTCGGTCGCCAACTGAATGCCAAGAAGGACCTTGTGACACGTGTCCAGACGTCGACCGAGTCCTACGTGTTGTACATTCTCGACGTCTTGGCCCGTTGTACCAAGGCCAACCTGCACATTTCGGAGGACGATAAGGTTATTGACGCCCTCAAAAACATTGCTGACGACGCCTTGAATGCACTGGTGTTTACAAACGCCACCAGCATCAATACGATCCTCAAGGAGTGCCGCCGTCTCCAGCATGCTAAAAGCTGCCGGGTATCCCAACACATCACGCCACTTACCAACACAGCTGCTACGTCATCTTGTGAGGACCTCTTCCACCAGCCTTCGCGATGTGACAACTTAACCCGCATTATTCGTCGTGAGGTCGAAGCAGCACAACCAGCTGCCCCTTCATTCCCGTCATCTGATCCTTCTCCGGCGATGATCTCTTTGATCCAGGCCGTCGTCCGTCAAGAGTTGTCAAACGTCAGCCTGCACTCCGTTCGTTCCGTTCGCTCGGAACCTCGTTCTCCACGCACGTTCCCACCTCGCTCCTCTCACTCCTCTTATGGACAGGGCAACCCGTCCGAATGGCGCACCTTGGATGACAAGCCGATCTGTTTTAACTGCCGACGCATTGGCCATATCGCTCGCCACTGCCGCAGCCGCTGGACTTTTCCGACACACTATTCTTACCACCCTCGTCTCTCTAGCGCGTCCTTTTCCTTCACTTCTTATATGCTCGACCCATCATCTGACCCTGCGACACCTCTGAAACGACCCCGCTACTTCCACTCGCTTACTCCCTCCCATTAGAGATGGGCAAAACGGCTCACTTCAGTGAGCGGCTCGGAACGGCTCAGCTCGCTGAAATGAACTGGTTCATTTGAACGGCTCACCGGTTCAATTAAACGTGTAACCTGTGTTACGCATATTCTATAGTTATCTGTCTTTGAAAAAAAAAACGATATATGCATGATTTAATAACCGTGTTATTGGTATTTTCTCTATGTTTAGAGAATATTTTTACATATATTAAAAGCGTGAATATTTAGTTGTAATGAAACTTTCTTTTCTTATATTGGGGTTGAATTCTTATGATACTGTGACAGGCAGAATGCGACGTACTTTTTTCAGAAAAAAAAATGTAACTTCATCGTCATTACAGAAGCTTGTCTGTTTTTGTGATACTTTAAAATCAACTTGTGTCAAAATAAAAACACAAAATGATTGTACATTATGTTTCAACTTTATTCATTTATTCACATACGTACGTTCACTATAATATGAGTAAGCTGCAACGCCATGCAAAATGAATGTAGAAATCATTTCTTGAAGTAATATACAAAAATCATACGAAAGATCCACAAAACTGCCACACGTACCTTTCATTTTTTTATCTTGAGTCCACGCGCGATACTGACGATCATGCCATCATACTCCAGGACAAAAAAAGAAAAAAAAAAGAAATGAAATTCTATTACAACACAACAGATCATTGGCCTCATTTTAATGACGTGCTAATGATACACGCTCAGAACATGCACTGAGCTGGATGTCATAGGTGACATTTTCATGACTACACTAATTAGCACAAATGAAGACCAGGACGTAAACTGTACGTTCACCTGTTGTATTTAAAGACACGGAAGACCATCTTCGAAGTGTTATTGGACCGGCGCACGATGTGCGATCGGTGCGAGTCGTGAGACATCGTTCTAACAGCAGCACGGAACGAACGGTACCATCCTTTGCCAATTAAGACTTCTTTACTTCTCCCCTCGGTGGCATCGGGTGCCACACCATAGGACGCACAAAAAACCAAAGGGACTGCTGCTCACACCACACACTGCGAGCGAGTACCAGTATCGCGAGTCTGCCCACACCGGCCACCACTCGTTGGTCAGAAATCGAAACCTCGAAACCCAGCAGAAGACCCAGCTCTGACGGAACGGTTCGGCACGGCTCATTCAAGGAGAGCGAACCGGCTTCCTCACTCCGAAAGAAACGCCGCTCACTTACTGAACCACGGCTCAATCGCTCTTCAAAAGAGCGGCTCAAAAGATCCGGCTCGTTCCTGAGCGCTGTCTAGGAATGGTTCCTCACGCTCACTGAACGAGAGAGCCCAGCCGGCTTCCTCTCTCCAAAAGAGCCACCGCTCACTTACTGAACCACAGCTCCCTCGCTCTTCAATAGAGCGGCGCGCTCCTGGGCGCATCTTTTGAGCCGCTCTTTTGAATGGCGAGGGAGCCGTGGTGAGCGGCGGTTCTTTCGTTCTTCAGCCGAAGGCGAGGGGCTGAAGGCGACTCTTGCGAGGAAGGGTGGGAGGGCAGTTGCTTTCTCGTACCGCTAATAAATGGCGCGGAAGTCGCACCCAGCAGAAGACACGGCTTTGACGGAACACGTCGGCACGGCTCTCTGAACGCGAGAGAACCGTCTCCCTTTCTCCAAAAGAACCGCCGTTCATTTTTACTGAACCACCGCTCACTCGCTCTTTAAAAAGAGCCGCTCTCATGATCCGGCTCGCTCCTGAGCGACCCATCTCTACCTCCTACCGTCAATCTCGTTCGCCCCAGTCACGTCGTGCTCCTTCAAATCAAATCAAATCAAATCAGTTTATCTCAACACCAAAGGACACAGTAGAAAAGTCACAACAGTGATGTTGTGGGGTGAAAGCGAAAATCCATCAAGGCTTGTCAAGGGCTTTCACAGCATTTAACACATAGCAAACAGCAACATGAAATAATAAATATTTATAATACAGTGACAAACATGTCTGAGTATTATATCGCTTTTGTTCTGAATGCACATAAAAAAATGTTTGCGGAAAGAGAACGGTATCATAAATTTTTCGTGGAAAATCTGTTTAGTGTTTGTGGCAGTAAATAATTCATCATTTGGCGACCGCACTTGCTACACACTTGCTACGTGTGTAAAGGATTTTCCAATCATCAGAGGCTCGCGTGCTACACGGGCAGGTGCACGGTGTTAAAGGCGCTAAGTCAATGCATGGTGTTAAATGCGCTAAGGCATTATTGGACGCCGTTGACGCCGACACCGACACCGTATTTTCTGCGACATGGGGCCCGATCAAAACGAATTAGCAGGTGAAGTCCCAAATTGACCTGCCTAAGATGCGAGCGCCATCTGGATATCATTTTCGCAAGTAAGGTACCCGAACGCGCGGCTGTAGGTCTGGTAGAAATGCAAGAAAGGGGTTTGTGTTTGATAGTAAATTCCACTGGCGGATCTGGAGCAAGTTTTTTTGCTCCGCGGCCGAGAATTTGAATTCCACTGGCGGATCCAGAGCAAGATCGCATGTTCCACTGGGCGATTTGGGGCAGCTTGCTCCGCGACGGAGCGCTCCGCGTTGATCCGTCTTATAGAGCCGGATTTCGCCGGAACTCCAGCGACTAGGCGCCGTCACTTCCGGAACAATCGGGTACGTCGGTTGCTTGCAGCGCTTTTTCAAGCGCTGTCTGGTAACCCTGTGGCGTTGTTTACAGTTCTGAAATGGCGTCGTTCGACCCTGCCGGATTGCTCGTTGCTTTGAGCGACAGCGACAGTTCGCACAGTTCCTCTTCAGAAAGCAGCAGCAGCAGCGATGAGGATGAGTCGCAGGTACTGTACGAAATTTTATTTAATGAAATGTTTGCAGAGCCTCCGCACAAACGCCCCAAAATCGTCGGCTACGTCGAAGAAGTCGTACACGTGTACACGGAGGAGGAGGTATGTATGCCTGTGCACATTGCCGCTGTGCCTAGAACCCCAACGTGGTCTAATGCGAGATTGGCAACATGGGTAACCGGATGCGTGCGACAACTTCCGCTGCAATCCCTGCCGGAGCGTGTTTATTTTTCACTGGTCGATCGGGATCGGGTCGCTCCGCGGCGGATTTTCTTGCTCCGTCGTGGATTCGGCACACCGCTCCAGATCCGCCAGTGGAATTCACTATGAGTTTCCTTCTAGCAGAATTAGGTTTTCTCGTACATTCAAATTGCAATCCGACGGCGAATCCGACGCTGAATGGTAAAGTCATACTTTGCCATTTTTCCGATAGATTTCACTGTGAGAAATTCAATTTTTCCTCACCAAAACCTTGCACCACGTGAAGGGCCTGCACGGTCCGGGTGGTTGGGGATGATTTTCTCCACCGCCCGCCGACATCGCACGCCGGTTTTCGACGCAGGATTTTCTGCGACATGGGGCCCTTAACGTTATCACGTTAATATTGTTTGTGGCACTCGAGAGCTTGGCCACGGCCGCTGGACCTTTCTTTTTATTGCGATGGCAATTATATGGATACTCAAAGAGGATTTCTGCCGTCGGCGTCGCCGTGAGGTTCCGTATGACGTCAACGGCGATGAAATTGGCGCCGCGCGCCGGGCGCGGTATGTGCGAGTGAAAGAGCGCGAGGGACGCGCGCTTTCACGGGGAGCGAACGCACGGCGGAGAACAAACACGTGTTCTGCGCCGTGCTCCCTAAACGGCTGCAGAATTAAGTGTCTCTTTCCTCCTTTACAATCACCATATATATATATATATATATATATATATAGAGAGAGAGAGAGAGAGAGAGAGAGAGAGCAAACGCAACTTCTGCCGTCGCGCGAGAGGCCGTGGGGGGTCGGGAGGGAGAGAGAGAGGGGAGGCGACGTTTAGCTGCGGCACGAAATGCGTATTTATATAAAAGCGTTGCGACGCGAGAAGGTGGTAAAGACTTTCGATGCTGCTCGACGAGTTTCCCTTTCTGATCTCGTCGAAAACCTCCGAGCCGCCCGCCACCCAGAGGCCCTGGCAAGAGTCACCAACGCCGCGCGCGTTCGGTGCGAACGCGGGAAAAACGGCGACGGCGTCGACAATAGTTTTGCACGTTGCTGGTGCTGCTGCATATACAAGTTTATACGGGTGATAAAACTACTATCCTTACTCCGTATAGCTCTCTACTAAGTTGCTATCGCATTTGATGCTTCGCCTTTCGGGTGAAACTGCGACATTTTTTTATCCAGCGGCCGTGTTCTGGTCACAGAGACTGGCCACCAGCCGCTGAGGTTGTGGTAACATAGGGTTGCCGTCAGTGCAGAGTAGCCTACCGGTCTCAGCCTGGTTAACCTCCTTGCCTTTCGCTTATAACTCCGCTCTCTCTCTCTCTCTCTCTCTGGATGATCATTGCCCTAGGCGCTCGTGAAACGAGAAGTTTCAAAGCACTCGTGTCCTCACGCGGCTCCAGAGACAGCTCGATACAGAAATACTTGAAGCTTCTTGTATAAAAAAAAGCGGGTAATCGGTGCCTGCGCACCCCGTCCCTGGCTCTCACCAAGCAAGAGTATGCCAGAGGTGTGCGACCTGATCGGGACAAAATTCGCGCCGTTACGAACGTTCCTGTTGCGCAGTCTACAAAGGACGTTCGCAGTTTCGTAAGGCTGTGCTCTTATTTCCGGCACTGTATAAAGGATGACCACTGCACATCCCCTTAGCGTCCTCTTGAAGAAAGACGTCCCGTTTTCTTTGGGTCCTGCACATGCCGCATCCTTTTCTCTTCTTCCTTCTGGGCCAATCCTGGCCCGCTTGGATTCGTCTGCCTCAACGTAAGTTCGAACTGATGCCAGTGGTCACGGCATAGGAGCAGTATTAGTACAACGCCAGCATGGACATGATCGCGTTATAGCCCATGCCAGCCGACTTCTATCACACGCCGAGTGCGATTACTCAATCGCAGAGCACGAGTGCCTCGCTCTTGTGTGGGCAGTTCCGAAGTTTCGTCCATGCTTGTACGGACGCCCATTCTGTGTCATCACTGATCACCACGCTCTCTGCTGGCTATCCTCGCTCAAGGACCCCACGGGGCGACTCGCTCGCTGGGCTTTACGTCTGCGAGAATATACCTTCTCCGTCGTATATAAGACGGGACCCTTGTACCAGGATACAGATTGTTTGTCCCGCTATCCAGTGGAAGATCTGGCAGATGCGGACGCGCCATCGCTTTCGTTTTCTCTGTGTCACAGTTGCTTCAAATGGGCGACGAGCGACGCCGCGACCCTTCGTTACGAGCCGTCATCGACCACCTGAAGTGAACGCCTGGTGACGCCTCTCTCCGGCTGTTTCTCCTCAAGGTGGGTATATTATACCACCGTAGTTTTGATTTCAACGGCCCCGACCTTCTGCTCCTCATCCAATCACCCCGCAATCGACTGTCGTCTCCGAAATTTACGACGCGCCCTTGGCTGGGCACTTAATTGGGTGTCTCGCGCACATACGATCGTGTACGCCGTCGCTTCTTCTGGCTGGCTGGCCGGCGCTTGCTCTGGCCCGCTTATTGCGGCTTTACGTTGTCCCGTGTGAGCTCTGTCAGCGCCGAAAGAAGCCCTCCCCGCTTCCAGCTGGATGTCTCCAGCCAGTCGACATCCCACCCTAACCCTTTTTCCGTGTTGGTCTAGACCTTCTTGGACTATTTCCTCTCTCAGGCTCCGGAAATAAAAGGGTCCCCGTCGCTACCGATTACGCTACGCGGTACGCAATCACAAGAGCCCTCCCGACAAGTTGTGCTACTGACGTTGCTGACTTTCTTCTCTACGACGTCATTTTTTAGTACACGGTGCTCCGCGCCAATTACTCATTGACCGTTGCCGCAGCTTTCTCTCGACATTCGTCCATGACATCCTCCGCTCCTGCTCGAGGAAGCCCAAATTCAGCACGTCCTATCACCGAGACCAACGGCGTCACGGAGCGCCTCAACCAGACCGTCACCGACATGCTTTCGAAGTACGTTGCGGCCGATCATCACGACTGGCATCTTAATTTACAATATGTGACGGTCGCATATAATTCATCGCGTCACGGCACCGCCGGCTACTCACCATTATATCTCGTATATGGCCGAGAACCCGCGTTGCTCTTGGACACCTTGCTGCCCTCACCCGGACGTTCAGCCACTGAATACGCCCGCGACGCGATCGCACACGCCGACCATGCGCGGCAGCTCGTCCGCACCAGTCTCGAGGCCTCACAGGAGCATCAGAGACGCCTCTGTGATTGCCACCATCCCGACGTGCACTTTTCTCCGGGTTCTCTGGTGTTCCTACCTCACCATCAAGATGGTGAAGTAGGAACAGCGAGGTGAGACGAGTGTTTGTTGAGAATAAACCTTTTTTTTTTTTTTGCGAAGTTGTCAGGGTCCTCTCCGCAAGCAAACATTGTTGAGAACAAGAGCAGCAATGAGAAAAGCAAACTTTTTTTTCGTAGTTGGCCAGATAAGATCGACATTCAGATTGAGTTAGATTGAGTAGGATCGGCAAGATTGCATGTTCGCTTCTTGCTAGCGTTTGCTTCTGGCTTGCATCCACGTTCAGTTCTCCCGCATTCGCATATTCACGTTTTATAAAAAAAAAGATACATTGAATCTCGCATAAAACCGCGTTTTGTTGCGAGTAGAAGGGGCGCGCAATAAAACAAAGGGGTGAGAATCTGCTCCTATTTGTACCCCATCAGCTCACTTTCACTACACGAGATAAAAAGTATAAAAATAAATACATGAAAGAGAGTCATACTAATTTGTTACAAGAATACAGCAAAGCACAAATCATATCTTCGGCATGGAAACGGATCCCAGTGGATGTTAAAATAGAGAAATGCTGCAGAATACTTCAACATATTAAATTGGTGAGCGTCCACGTATACGACCGGTTGTTAATGTGAGTCACGTTCGGCTTGAAATTGCCGCACATTGCAAACTGGCGCAAGGCATACGATGTTCATCATCATCATCATCAGCAGCAGCAGCAGCAGCAGCAGCAGCAGCAGCAGCAGCAGCAGCAGCAGCAGCAGCAGCAGCAGCAGCAGCAGCAGCAGCAGCAGCAGCAGCAGCAGCTTATATTTTATGTCCACTGCAGGACGGAGGCCTCTCCCTGCGATCTCTACTTACCCCTGTCTTGCGATATAGCTGATTCCAAATTGAGAGAGAGAGAGAGCAAGGAGAGGAAAGGCAGGGAGGTCAACCAGAAGAGCGTCCGGTTTGCTACCCTGCACTAGGGGTGAGGGAAAGGGGGAATAGAAAGAATAAAATAGGGAGAGAATGAGTACTGAGTACACGTGGGGCGATGTACAGGGACATTATAGGCGGTCTCTTAAACCGGTGCACTTCAAATACTGCACTAATGCACGCATCGCTTTTTGTGCCAGTGACGGGTGTTCCGAGTCTCCGATACGGTCCGAGTATCTTTGACTCAGAGAAGGGTTTCGAGTCCAGTCGGTTTAAAGTAGTCCTAATAGAGAGGCGTTGCACGTCGTAGCGAGGACAGGTACACAATAGGTGCTCCAAATTGAGCCTGCAAATTCCAAATTGAGCCTGCAAATTTCCTAACTTCGTCACCCCACCTAGTTTTCTGCTGTCCTCGACTGCGCTTCCATTCTCTTGGTACACATTCTGTAACTCTAATGGTCTTTTACATGGCCTGCCCAGCACACGGCTCACATTGCAATATCCTGACTTGGAGCTAGCCACTGTCGTTGAAAAGAAAAGTGTACAATATTGCATGCTACCGGCGCTAACATATGGGGCCGAAACTTAGAGGTTAACAAAGAAGCTCGAGAACAACTTCAGGGCGGCACAAAGAGCGATGGAACAAAAAATTTTAGGCTTAACGTCAAGAGACAGGAATGGAGCGGTGTGGATCAGAGAGAGAACGGGGATAGCCTATATTCTAATTGACGATGTACATGTACCTAATCAAAACAGACCAAGGAAGAAGCAGGTGGCCAGATGGTCAGCCTTTCTCCAACGCACATTTGTATTTTGTTCGTGTGTGTTGTTGACGCTAGCTCCCACAAAAGGCTTGGAATTTTTAGGCACAACGGCAGTGGCTCTCTGGCGAGTCGGACGAAGAATTCCCTTCTGCGTCATTCGTTGTTCAGACATTCCAAGGTAAATACACGCACGTAATGAAGAAAACGTAACTTGAGAAGGAGGTGGAGGAGAAGTACCTTTATTGAAAAGGGGTTTGGGTAAAAGGTTATGAGATAGATGGGTGCGGCCGTAAGTCCAGGGATCCACTGGCTTCTGCCGCCTGCTTGACGTGACCCAGAAGCGCTTGCTGCAGCTCCTTGTCGGAGCTGGCGAGTTGTACCTCCAATTGCTTCGAAGTGTTCGATAGTTCAAAATTTAGGATCTCTTCACTTCGCGGTCACCGCAAATTTGGAAATCGCATGCCGAGTCAACGCGCTGCTGCCCTGCAATGACTCGGCGCTCTCACAGACAAAAAATTATAAAAATTGATGAGAAGTACATAAGGCATTGTTTATGTAAATGATAGCCACTATTCCTGTCTTGACACACACACGTGCACAAAGGCTGGCGCGCACGCACGCACGCACGCACCCACGTACGCACACACACACATGCACGCACATACACACGCACACACACACGCGCACCCACACGCACGCCCACACGTTGCACAGCGATTTGTAGTTAGCCACATTGTGTGAGCCTATTCTACCCTATATGGCTACAAATTTCTTAACGTTATTTATTTGTGGGTGTAGCAAAATCTTTTTTCGATCGTGCCGCTAAATTGACACAAAGAAGCCTCCAAACTTCCGTTAAGTTTTTCCAATATCACTAAATCTGTCTAGTTAATTTATTATAATGAAGGAGTTTTTGGAACACTATAGTAGAGGCGAACATGGTGTAACGTATCTACGAAAATGTTTTACGTTCGTATACTGTAGCAGGTGCAGAATTAACCGCGAATATACAAGAAAGGTGCGGATGACTTTTACTTTGCTGTTTTATTGAAAAAAACAATGAAACATGACCGCTGAAATTGTGGTATACCGACAGCACTTAAATAAATCAGCACGGTTAAAGAAGAAGCGCAAGTTACATGACGCGCCCATTCCAATGACACACTTGGTGTGCGTTATGCATGCAAAATTTCTACCTTTGTGTGGTCGTGAAGCAGCATTTCTGTGAAAGCCTGTCTGTCTGGGCTCAAATAACCGCAACGTGTGGCCTCCGTGATCACCACGATCTCGGAGGCCGTACAGGCATCAGTGGCCGCCTTTTTGCAGCTTTTGAATAACAAGGCGCAGGCTAGAAAGTAAATTGCCAAGCAATTTGCTTGAATTCTTAGTTGCTCAAATGTCGCCACTTGTTCTGTCATGCCACTAAAGAGAGTCGCTTCTCGCTAACCAGTAAAAGCAATTGTCGCTGAACAGACCAATGTTTAGCTATATCTAGCGACAAAACGTCTAAAATGCCTATATGTAACTTGCTGAAAACGCTGAACATTATCACGAACGCTTCGGAATCTTAGTTCACATTTATTGCACTTTTCTTAGTTTTTATATGAAGCTTCGTCTTCAAGAATGACTTTTAAAGGAACTTAATGGCACTCAAGTCCTGTAGTAAGATTGACACTTCCGAGATACAAGGCAGCATGGAGGATGTAAAATGACAAGGAAGCAACATCTCGCCAACAGCCAACTTCATCTGACGCCACCTGTACCTTCATTCAGGTACAGAGGTTAATTCTTCACGGCCTATTCGCACGTTGGCTCTTGGGAAGTCTGGCCCCCATGGTTGCCTGAATTTCAAAGGCACTGTCTGGTACGCGGTAGCTCTTATTGACGTCTCCTTTACGACTGGACCTTGCCATCCTCTCTCTGCTTCACTCACCGTCGTACTCTTTCCACACTTGGTGGCTAGAAATGATCGCTTGCCTATAGCGCGGTGAGGACCTATTTTCATGGAGGAAGCAAATAAACTAATTGGTAACATGGTGTAACACAGGCAGCTAAGGCAAGCCAATTCTCCCTGAAACCATTCTCTTCGCTCTTTCCTGTCGAATATCGGCCAACACGCGACCTCCCAGTCTTAGCATATTGGCGGAGAATGTTTGGTTCCCGGTAGTTTTTAATCGTCACGGCACTTGTTCGGCTACTCTGTCTATTTTTGATGATCCTTTGCTTCACACTATTTATGACCCGGCTTCACGACTAACACGCGGGCGCGTCCCTCTTGGGGCTTGTTTTTTTTTTTCCCCTTCATGCCTCGCAGCCTGTATTAAAACGTTGCCTCTGAAGCAGCTTCCTCGATGGATTGTTGCAACCTTGGTTACCTAGACGCCGCCACTATTCTGAAAAGCCAACTGAGCAGTACACCGTCGCATTTTAGTCGCAACGAGAAGTCAGCGCCACCTCGTGGGCAACTACACAAATAGCAATATTTGTTACCTCCCTATTTGATGAGGTGGCGCAGAGTTCCGCACCTTCCTTTGAAAGAAATTCCAGTTCGGGTTGTGGTAAGTCCAAACGCTCGAAGAAACGAGATATTCCCAAGCTGAAATATAGAAACCGCCTAGGACGACAAAATATCTTCTCAACAACTCGTTACTTGCCACTCATTTTGATGTACTTGCAGTGATGGTTTTAGATCAATTCTTGTTAGATTTATATGCATGTTACGAACACCATGCTGTGGGTCAAACTAATCCGTAGTCGTCAACGGTGTGCGTCATAAATTTTAGAGACTGGATTTTGGGCAAATGCCTTTTTTGTTCCTTGCGTTCCTATCGCCCCACTTTGATATATGAGCATAAATTAGAGGTTAAGAAGGGCTTTTATAGTGTTTTCATAGTGCCTACAAATGCCTATTTTGGCGTTTGTGCCTAAATGCCTATAAATGCCTATAAATGCCTATTTTCAATATCGGCGCCTATATGAACACTATTTAGCCTCAAGTTTCGCTTTCGAGTGCAGTTAGAGACCGTTATTCATGTTACCGGGCAACATTGACTGTTCGGAACTCTATGGGGTTCACCTAGTCCTTTAGTTCAACGAACTCTCGGAAAACTGCTAGCAGTATTGGAATGGGACGCGCCGGCCAGCATACGCCGCCGCGGCTGACATTGCGCGAGCGGTTGGCGAATGCGAAACAGCGGAGAGCAGTCAGGGAAAAGGAGAGGGAAGAACAAAAGAGGAAATAAAAATATGATGTGCACAGGCTTTTGTTTTGTTTGTAATTTACTTTTTAAGGTGTTCACCGCCGTCGGGCGTTCCTTCTCAGCGTATGAGATCATTCCCCGTAACAAGAGGCACAATTTTGAATTGAAAAATCTGGAGATGATGGTAGTTTGCTATTGTTTCCACAATCTTCACAGTGATTCTTAGACTAGGTTCCGCGTGCTCTCCAAACAGATTTCTTCAAACATGTGCACTTCAAATAGTCGGAAGTGTATTTGGCAGTGTTGGGACGTCTTGGCCTGTACAATTCGGATAATGTCATTGTATATGAGAAAATTGCCAAGAGTTGTACCTAACAGTCCTCATTTAAGAATATGCTAATTTCTTAATAAATCGTAGTCTCTCTTACATCTGATATTTGTCTGTTTTTGTTTTGTCTTAATTTACTTGCGTGAGGCATACATAAAGTATCGCTTTTTTTTAATCAGTATTCCCAGCTTTCAAGTATTCTTTTTCATGTCTGTTTCACTATATGCGACGCTCGAGTACAGTGGCCATTGAACATGAATATGAGCAGTGTGCTTATTTAATGAAGCCAATTGATCGTCATTAGTTCAGCAGTTTTCTGGGACAATCTCACGGCTATGTTCAACTGTTGGCGCCTTTGTGACATCGTAGACAACATTTCTTGTTTTCCTATCGTAGATATAGGCCGCGCACGTCTTCGGTTGAAATTATTTGCATTTATGTAAAAATTTATTTTGCCTATATTACGACGTTCGAGGCCTAAAACGTTGTTTTGCTTGCCTATTTTTGGCGCCTAAAACGCGCTTTTTTAATGCCTAAAGATCCAGCCTCTAGTCATAATCATAGGGTAGTATTGGAACGTAATACCCCAAAATATAGTTAATAATAGGTTTTTGTGCGGAAAGTCTGATCCTTTTTATGGCTCGGAGTATAGTGATCTAGAACAATAGGGGAGTGTCCAAAGCGCCGGCTCCGGCGAGGGCCTTTTTCTGGAAACTGCCGCGCCGCTGCTGCTCCGGACCCGTGGGCTTTTCGCGCTCGCGAAGCGCGCAGAAAGCGAGGGCCATCTGCTACGCGCTTTAGTTTTTTTGCGTTCAGTTTCACGCAAAGCACTTAGTATATATGCCAAGTGGGTGAGAGGCATGAGTTACACGGTTTGTATTTATTTTTCGTACCGCGGCCCCGCCGACGAACACATTCCGCTTCCCAAGAGCCAGTTAGGGATTTCGCCTTAATAAGGAAACAGCAGAGCGTGGGACGTAGTCTTGTAAAACAAATCGAATGCATGAAATAAAAAAAAAAGGAAACGATAGGGCGTAAAAGCGTTAGCATGAGCTAGCCATATATACCTGCTACGTTCTTCCTGATTATCATCGCAATCTCCAGCTTATTTTCTTCTGCAGCACGTTCACGTTGCTCATTCCACGCATAACTAAATGAAGTAAGCGCGCGGAATGCGTCACTCAAACAGCCGCGTAAGAGCGGACCAAGCGAGCTAGAAGGATATCGACAAAATACCCGTATTCACAGCCGGCATACACGTTCTCTGTGCGGTGAGCCACTGCAGTATTACGACGTGGTACTTAATATATCCCAAATTATCGTGATGTTGGCTGATAGCAACCAAAATACCAGCCACGTAGCAGACGCTCGCCGCCTTGGCGCGGCTTCCACAGCGGAGTAATTAAGCCCACCAGTACGCTACAGCAGCACCGCGGCGCGGGAGTTCCCAAGAAAAGGTCCACGCTCTTCCCATGCATTCGCGTGGCGCTTTGCACACACCACAGTATTATAGGTCATTCTAGCTTGGAGTGCCAATGCCCGCATTATATGTACTACAAATGTGTTACCAAGCATAGTGAAGGTGTCCGTTATGGACAATTCTCTGCTAAACACCGAAGGATCACAATAATAAATAAATAAATAAAGAATAAATAAATAAATAAATAATAATAAATAAATAAATAAATCCGTCCGTCGTCCGTCCGTCCGTCCGTCCTCGCCGTCGTCCATCCATCCATCCATCC